>NC_091287.1:432811006-432936006 GCF_032444005.1 Ranitomeya imitator | reverse complement strand
GCCAGCGGTTTCAACATTAATGGCTGTGTTGAGTTATTTACAGGTCATGCAATGCAGGAGATCAGAGGCAGGAAACAGTCAGGGATTGATCGAATTCTATTTTTATACAGCAAATCCTTAAACAATTACTGTTAGTAAGTATGCAAATCAACATTAGAAAGAATAACAATTAGTTTAAAATAACAAAAAAGTATTTCACTAGTTAACATTGATGTTCTTTTTCACAATAGATGGTGCGCCCAGTCATGGGAGTCACCACGTAAGTTCTCTCTGAAGCTCTACCCTAGTGGGGGTCACTGGGTTTTCCCACTAGGCTGTAAGTCTTTCTGAGTAGTCTATCAAAGCCTGTTAAGCCTACCATGCACCAACTGGCCCCCTCCCAACCTGAGACCCTAATCCTAGCCAACCCCGATGGAAGATTGCTGGAAGTGAAAGCCCTGTTCACTCACTTTCTCTGCAATCGCCGGCGGGCCTCATCTGTCGCTGTCTCCTCGTGGATCTCTGCGCTGACGATCTGGCCAATTACTTCAAAGAAAAAATTGACCGCATTCGCCAGGAAATCATCTCCCAATCTCTTCATACCATGCACTGTCCTCCCTCCCGTACTGCATCTAGTTCACTCTCTGATTTTGAACCAGTTACAGAAGAAGAAGTAATCAGGCTCCTTGCATCTCCTCGCCCGACCACTTGCACCAGTGACCCCATTCTGTCACATCTCCTCCAGTCCCTTTCCCCAGCTGTCACTTCTCACCTAACAAAAATATTCAACCTTTCTCTCACTTCCCGTATTTTTCCATCCTCATTTAAGCATGCCATCATACATCCATTACTTAAAAAACATCCCTCGATCAAAACTGTGCCGCTAATTATAGACCTGTCTCTAATCTTCCCTTCATCTCTAAACTCATGGAACGCCTGGTCCACTCCCGTCTTACCTGCTATCTCTCAGATAACTCTCTTCTTGACCCTCTTCAATCTGGTTTCCACTCTTTACACTCTACTGAAACTGCCCTCACTAAAGTCTCTAATGACCTACTAACGGCTAAATCTAATGGTCACTACTCCATGCTAATTCTCTTGGATCTTTCCGCAGCATTCAACACTGTGGATCATCAGCTCCTCCTCACTATGCTCCGCTCCATCGGCCTCAAGGACACCGTTCTCTCCTGGTTCTCCTCCTATCTCTCTGACCCATCCTTCACTGTTATATTTTGCTGGTTCCTCCTCCTCTCACCTTACTCTTACTGTTGGGGTTCGTCAAGGATCAGTCCTAGGCCCCCTCCTCTTCTCTTTGTATTCTGCCCCTATTGGACAAACAATCAGTAGATTTGGTTTCCAGTACCATCTCTATGCTGATGACACCTAATTATACACGTCTTCTCCTGTTATCACGCTGACCTTTTTAGTAAACACCAGTGATTGTCTTACCGCTGTCTCTAACATCATGTCCTCCCTCTATCTGAAACTGAACCTGTCAAAAACTGAACTCCTCGTGTTTTCTCCCTCTATTAACCTACCTTTGCCCGACATTGCCATCTCCGTGTGTGGGTCCATCATTACTCCAAAGCAACATGCCCGTTGCCTTGGGGTCATACTTGATTCCGAGCTTTCATTCACCCCCACATCCGATCATTGGCCCGCTCTTCTTATCTGCATCTCAAAAACATTTCTAGAATTCACCCTTTTCTTACTTTCAACTCTGCAAAAACTCTTACTGTTTCACTTATTCATTCTCGTCTGGACTATTGTAACTCTCTACTAATTGGCCTCCCTCTTACAAAACTCTCCCCGCTCCAATCTGTCCTGAATGCTGCAGCCAGGATCATATTCCTCACCAACCGTTACACAAATGCCTCTACCTTGTGCCAGTCATTACACTGGTTACCAATCCACTCAAGAATCCAGTACAAAACTACTACACTCATCCACAAAGCACTCCATGGCTCAGCACCACCCTACATCTCCTCTCTGGTCTCAGTCTACTACCCTACCTGTGCCATCCGCTCCGCTAATGACCTCCGCTTAGCATCCTCAATAATCAGAACCTCCCATTCCCGTCTCCAAGACTTTAAACGTGCTGCGCCGATTCTTTGGAATGCACTACCTAGGTTAATACGATTAATCCCCAATCCCCACAGTTTTAAGCGTGCCCTAATAACTCATTTGTTCAGATTGGCCTACCACATCAACGCATTAACCTAACTATCCGTGTGTGGCCCATTAAAAAAAAAACAAAAACACATAATCAGGTTCCTCGCAACATGTTCTCATACACTTTATGCAGTTATTAGCCCTCTGTGTCTGTACTGCTACATACTTAGGCAGTTAACTGGTTAATGCAGCTTTACATGAACACCTGAGCCTTACACTATGGCTGGTCCGAATAACTAAAGCAATTGTTACCATCCACCTCTCGTGTCTCCCCTTTTCCTCATAGTTTGTAAGCTTGCGAGCAGGGCCCTCATTCCTCTTGGTATCTATTTTGAACTGTGATTTCTGTTATGCTGTAATGTCTGTTGTCTGTACAAGTCCCCTCTATAATTTGTAAAGAGGCTGTGGAATATGTTGGCGCTGTATAAATGAAATTATTAATAATAATAATAATAATAATATCTTCTCGGCTTAAGTTGGCGAAAGTATGTTATGCTCAGGGTGGAGAGGACTAGGCCTTGGCTTTTAACAGGCGACGTCGGGCCTTGGAGGCTTGACCAGCGCAGGGCTCAGATCCTGGCTCTGACCAACATAGGCAATACTTAGAGATCTCCTGTGGGGAATCCAGACCATGCCAGATGGCGACAGGCACCTGGGTGGTGCAAACTTCCCACTGAGGCCTGTCATGCTGATCTCTGCGGTGTCTCTGAGCATATCTGCTCAGCTCTCTTCCTTGGTGACAAATCTCCTCATGGTTTGTTGCTCAGGGCTTTTATGTCAGGGAAGTCCTCTTTGTGGGTCACCTGATCCAGTCCAGTCCAGACCACAACACCGCTTCCCCTGTAAATCTTCTAGCATAATTTGGTTCCTCTTGATTTCGGCTAGCCGGCAGATGGCAGTCTCTTCTCATTAATGGCACATCCTGCAAGAGTTCTGCAGAGATGTCACAGCTTCTTATTAGGCTGCCGTCACACTAGCAGTATTTGGTCAGTATTTTACATCAGTATTTATAAGCCAAAACCAGGAGTGGGTGATAAATGCAGAAGTGGTGCATATGTTTCTATTATACTTTTCCTCTAATTGTTCCACTCCTGGTTTTGGCTTACAAATACTGATGTAAAATACTGACCAAATACTGATGGTGTGATGGCTGCCTTACAGGCGCACCAAATTTACACTGTTATACAAGCTGTACACGGACTACCTTACATTGTATCAGTGTCATATCTTCAGTGTATTCCTTGAAAATATATAATAAAATATACCGTATTTTTCGGACTATAAGACGCACCGGACTATAAGACGCACCCAGGTTTTAGAGGTGGAAAATAGGGAAAAAAATATTTGAAGCAAAAAAGGTGGTAAAATATTTAAAAACCTAAACATACCATTATATGTGTTGTTGTTATATATAATAGTATGCTGTTGTGAATTCTGTGGCCAAGCTCCCTCCTGTGGTCGAGAGTGGTACTTCGGCTGGTTCTGTCTATGAGCTTCCTTTGGTGGATGAGAGTGATACTGCGGCTTCTGAGTTTCCTTCCTCAGGTGAAGAGGTTAAGTCGTTAGGTGCTGCTCTATTTAACGCCACCTGGTGCTTTGATCCTGGCCTCCAGTCAATGTTCTAGTATTGGTCTTGCTTCCTCCTGGATCGTTCCTGTGGCCTGTCTATCCTGCATAAGCTAAGTTCTGCTTGTTACTTTTGTTTGCTATATTTTCTGTCCAGCTTGCTATATAGGTTTTTCTTGCTTGCTGGAAGCTCTGAGACGCAGAGGGAGCACCTCCGTACCGTTAGTCGGTGCGGAGGGTCTTTTTGCCCCTCTGCGTGGTTGTTTGTAGGTTTTTGTGTTGACCGCAAAGCTATCTTTCCTATCCTCGGTCTATTCAGTAAGTCGGGCCTCACTTTGCTAAATCTGTTTCATCAGTGTTTGTATTTCATCTTTACTCACAGTCATTATATGTGGGGGGCTGCCTTTTCCTTTGGGGAATTTCTCTGAGGCAAGGTAGGCTTATTTTTCTATCTTCAGGGCTAGTGTTATGTTTGCAAATGACAGGTGTTATGAAGGCAATCCAGAAACACAGTGTGCTTAGCGATCAGAGCGCACACAGTGATCTGACAAATACCCAAAAATACAAGAACGAGCTCTGAGACGTGGAAACTCTGTAGACTGCACACCTGATCCTATCCTAAACACAACTAAAAGCGGCTGTGGATTGCGCCTAACAACTACCTAGGCAACTCGGCACAGCCTAAGAAACTAGCTAGCCTGAAGATAGAAAAATAGGCCTGACTTGCCCCAGAGAAATTCCCCAAAGGAAAAGGCAGCCCCCCACATATAATGACTGTGAGTAAGATGAAAAGACAAAACGTAGGGATGAAATAGATTCAGCAAAGTGGGGCCCGATATTCTAGGACAGAGCGAGGACAGTAAAGCGAACTTTGCAGTCTACAAAAAACCCTAAAGCAAAACCACGCAAAGGGGGCAAAAAAAACCCACCGTGCCGAACTAACGGCACGGCGGTACACCCTTTGCGTCTCAGAGCTTCCAGCAAAACAAAAGACAAGCTGGACAGAAAAAAAGCAACAAAAAAGCAAAAAGCACTTAGCTATACAGAGCAGCAGGTCACAGGAACAATCAGGAGAAGCTCAGATCCAACACTGAAACATTGACAAGGAGCAAGGATAGCAGCATCAGGCGGAGTTAAGTAATGAAGCAGTTAACGAGCTCACCAGAACACCTGAGGGAGGAAGCTCAGAAGCTGCAGTACCACTTGTGACCACAGGAGTGAATTCAGCCACAGAATTCACAACAGGCTAGTTAGTTTCTCAGGCTGTGCCGAGTTGCATAGGGAGCGTTAGGCGCAATCCACGGCTACCTCTAGTGTGGTGTGATAGGATTAGGGATTGCGGTCAGCAGAGTTCCCACGTCTCAGAGCTCGTCCTATGTTTTTGGTAATTGTCAGGTCACTTTGTGTGCTCTGAACTTCAAGGTCCATTGTGGTTCTGAATTACCTGTTCATAACAGTACTGGAGGCCCAAAGTACTAATGCTTCTCAATAGAGGGAAAAGAGAAGTTCTGAGACCATTTTTTTTTTCTTTGCACTGTGTTCTGTCTTTCTTTTCCCCTTTACATCAGGGTGGTTCAGAACACAGGTGTGGACATGGACATTCAGGGTCTGTCCTCTTTGGTGGATAATCTCACTATAAGTGTACAGAACATTCAAGATTTAGTGGTTCAGAATCCTATGTTAGAACCTAAAATTCCTATTCCTGAGTTGTTTTCTGGAGATAGAGCTAAGTTTTTGAATTTTAAAAATAATTGTAAACTATTTCTGGCTTTAAAACCCCGCTCCTCTGGTGACCCAGTTCAACAAGTTAGGATCATTATTTCTTTATTACGTGGCGACCCTCAAGACTGGGCATTTTCCCTTGCGCCAGGAGATCCTGCATTATGTAATATTGATGCGTTTTTTCTGGCGCTCGGATTGCTGTACGACGAACCTAATTCAGTGGATCAGGCAGAGAAAAATTTGCTGGCTCTGTGTCAGGGTCAGGATGAGATAGAGATTTATTGTCAGAAGTTTAGAAAGTGGTCCGTGCTCACTCAATGGAATGAATGTGCGCTGGCAGCTATTTTCAGAAAGGGTCTCTCTGAAGCCCTTAAGGATGTCATGGTGGGATTTCCTATGCCTGCTGGTCTGAATGAGTCTGTCTTTGGCCATTCAGATCGGTCGACGCTTGCGTGAGCGTAAATCTGTGCACCATTTGGCGGTATTATCTGAGCATAAACCTGAGCCTATGCCGTGCGATAGGACTTTGACCAGAGCTGAAAGGCAAAAACACAGACGTCAGAATGGGCTGTGTTTCTACTGTGGTGATTCCACTCATGCTATCTCCAATTGTCCTAAGCGCAATAAGCGGTTCGCTAGGTCCGCCACCATTGGTACGGTACAGTCGAAATTTCTTTTGTCCGTTAGTTTGATCTGCTCTTTGTCTTCCTATTCTGTCATGGCATTTGTGGATTCAGGCGCTGCCCTGAATTTGATGGACTTGGAGTTTGCTAGGCGCTGTAGGTTTGTCTTGGAGCCCTTGCAGTGTCCTATTCCATTGAGAGGAATTGATGATACGCCTTTGGCCAAGAATAAGCCTCAGTATTGGACCCAACTGACCATGTGCATGGCTCCTGCGCACCAGGAGGATATTCGCTTTCTGGTGTTGCATAATCTGCATGATGTGGTCGTGTTGGGGTTGCCATGGCTACAAGTCCATAACCCAGTATTAGATTGGAAATCAATGTCTGTGTCCAGCTGGGGTTGTCAGGGGGTACATGGTGATGTTCCATTTCTGTCTATCTCGTCATCCACCTCTTCTGTGGTCCCAGAGTTTTTGTCTGATTACCGGGATGTATTCGATGAGCCCAAGTCCAATGCCCTACCTCCGCATAGGGATTGTGATTGTGCTATCGATTTGATTCCTGGTAGTAAGTTTCCTAAGGGTCGACTGTTTAATTTATCTGTACCTGAGCACGCCGCTATGCGGAGTTACGTGAAGGAGTCTTTGGAGAAGGGTCATATTCGCCCGTCATCGTCGCCATTGGGAGCGGGGTTCTTTTTTGTGGCCAAGAAGGATGGTTCGCTGTGACCTTGTATTGATTACCGCCTTCTAAATAAAATTACGGTCAAATTTCAGTACCCCTTGCCGCTGCTGTCTGATTTGTTTGCTCGGATTAAGGGGGCTAGTTGGTTCACCAAGGTAGATCTTCGTGGTGCGTATAATCTTGTGCGTATTAAACGGGGCGATGAATGGAAAACTGCATTTAATACGCCCGAAGGCCATTTTGAGTACCTGGTTATGCCATTCGGGCTTTCTAATGCTCCATCAGTGTTTCAGTCCTTTATGCATGACATCTTCCGAGAGTACCTGGATAAATTCCTGATTGTATACTTGGATGATATTTTGGTCTTCTCGGATGATTGGGAATCTCATGTAAAGCAGGTCAGAATGGTGTTCCAGGTCCTGCGTGCTAATTCTTTGTTTGTGAAGGGGTCAAAGTGTCTCTTTGGTGTTCAGAAGGTTTCATTTTTGAGGTTCATTTTTCCTCCTTCTACTATCGAGATGGACCCTGTTAAAGTTCAGGCCATTTATGATTGGACTCAGCCAACATCTCTGAAGAGTCTGCAGAAGTTCCTGGGCTTTGCTAATTTTTATCGTCGCTTCATCGCTAATTTTTCTAGTATTGCTAAACTATTGACTGATTTAACCAAGAAGGGTGCTGATGTGGTCAATTGGTCTTCTGCTGCTGTGGAAGCTTTTCAGGAGTTGAAGCGTCGTTTTTCTTCTACCCCTGTGTTGTGCCAACCAGATGTTTCGCTTCCGTTCCAGGTCGAGGTTGATGCTTCCGAAATTGGAGCAGGGGCTGTTTTGTCGCAGAGAAGTTCTGATTGCTCGGTGATGAAACCATGCGCCTTCTTTTCCAGGAAATTTTCGCCTGCTGAGCGAAATTATGATGTTGGCAATCGAGAGTTGCTAGCCATGAAGTGGGCATTCGAGGAGTGGCGTCATTGGCTTGAAGGAGCTAAGCATCGCGTGGTGGTCTTGACTGATCACAAGAACTTGACTTATCTCGAGTCTGCCAAACGGTTGAATCCTAGACAGGCTCGTTGGTCGCTGTTTTTCTCCCATTTTGACTTTGTGGTTTCGTACCTTCCGGGCTCTAAAAATGTGAAGGCGGATGCCCTGTCTAGGAGTTTTGTGCCCGATTCTCCGGGTTTGCCTGAGCCGGCGGGTATTCTCAAAGAGGGGGTAATTTTGTCTGCCATCTCCCCTGATTTGCGGCGGGTGATGCAAAAATTTCAGGCTAATAGACTTGACCGTTGCCCAGCGGAGAAACTGTTTGTCCCTGATAGGTGGACGAATAAAGTTATCTCTGAGGTTCATTGTTCAGTGTTGGCTGGTCATCCTGGAATCTTTGATACCAGAGATTTGGTGGCTAGATCCTTTTGGTGGCCGTCTCTGTCGCGGGATGTGCGTTCTTTTGTGCAGTCCTGTGGGATTTGTGCTCGGGCTAAGCCCTGCTGTTCTCGTGCCAGTGGGTTGCTTTTGCCCTTGCCGGTCCCGAAGAGGCCTTGGACACATCTCTATGGATTTTATTTCGGATCTCCCCGTCTCTCAAAGAATGTCGGTCATTTGGGTGGTTTGTGATCGCTTCTCTAAGATGGTCCATTTGGTGCCCTTGTCTAAATTGCCTTCCTCCTCTGATTTGGTGCCATTGTTTTTCCAGCATGTGGTTCGTTTACATGGCATTCCGGAGAACATCGTTTCTGACAGAGGTTCCCAGTTTGTTTCGAGGTTTTGGCGAGCCTTTTGTGCTAGGATGGGCATTGATTTGTCTTTTTCCTCGGCTTTCCATCCTCAGATAAATGGCCAGACTGAACGAACCAATCAGACCTTGGAAACATATCTGAGATGTTTTGTTTCTGCCGATCAGGATGATTGGGTGTCCTTTTTGCCTTTGGCTGAGTTCGCCCTTAATAATCGGGCCAGCTCGGCTACTTTGGTTTCGCCATTTTTCTGCAATTCTGGGTTCCACCCTCGTTTCTCTTCAGGGCAGGTTGAGTCTTCGGACTGTCCTGGTGTGGATACTGTGGTGGATAGGTTGCAGCAGATTTGGACTCATGTAGTGGACAGTTTGATTTTGTCCCAGGAGAAGGCTCAACGTTTTGCTAACCGCAGGCGCTGTGTGGGTCCCTGACTTCGTGTTGGGGATTTGGTTTGGTTGTCATCTCGTTATATTCCTATGAAGGTTTCCTCTCCTAAATTTAAGCTTCGTTTCATTGGTCCATATAGGATTTCTGAGGTTCTTAATCCTGTGTCTTTTCGTTTGACTCTTCCAGATTCTTTTTCCATCCATAACGTATTCCATAGGTCATTGTTGCGGAGATACGTGGCACCTATGGTTCCATCTGTTGATCCTCCTGCCCCGGTTTTGGTTTAAGGGGAATTGGAGTATATAGTGGAGAAGACTTTGGATTCTCGTGTTTCGAGACGGAAACTCCAGTATCTGGTTAAGTGGAAAGGTTATGGTCAGGAAGATAATTCCTGGGTCTTTGCCTCTGATGTCCATGCTGCCGATCTGGTTCGTGCCTTTCATGTGGCTCATCCTGGTCGGCCTGGGGGCTCTGGTGAGGGTTCGGTGACCCCTCCTCAAGGGGGGGTACTGTTGTGAATTCTGTGGCCAAGCTCCCTCCTGTGGTCGAGAGTGGTACTTCGGCTGGTTCATTCTATGAGCTTCCTTTGGTGGATGAGTGGTACTGCGGCTTCTGAGTTTCCTTCCTCAGGTGATGAGGTTGTCATTAGGTGCTGCTCTATTTAACTCCACCTGGTGCTTTGATCCTGGCCTCCAGTCAATGTTCTAGTATTGGTCTTGCTTCCTCCTGGATTGTTCCTGTGGCCTGCCTTTCCTGCATAAGCTAAGTTCTGCTTGTGTTACTTTTGTTTGCTATATTTTCTGTCCAGCTTGCTATATTGGTTTTTCTTGCTTGCTGGAAGCTCTGAGACGCAGAGGGAGCACCTCCGTACCGTTAGTCGGTGCGGAGGGTCTTTTTGCCCCTCTGCGTGGTTGTTTGTAGGTTTTTGTGTTGACCGCAAAGCTATCTTTCCTATCCTCGGTCTATTCAGTAAGTCGGGCCTCACTTTGCTAAATCTGTTTCATCTGTGTTTGTATTTTCATCTTTACTCAGTCATTATATGTGGGGGGCTGCCTTTTCCTTTGGGGAATTTCTCTGAGGCAAGGTAGGCTTATTTTTCTATCTTCAGGGCTAGTTAGTTTCTCAGGCTGTGCCGAGTTGCATAGGGAGCATTAGGCGCAATCCACGGCTACCTCTAGTGTGGTGTGATAGGATTAGGGATTGCGGTCAGCAGAGTTCCCACGTCTCAGAGCTCGTCCTATGTTTTTGGTAATTGTCAGGTCACTTTGTGTGCTCTGAACTTCAAGGTCCATTGTGGTTCTGAATTACCTGTTCATAACAGTATGCTATTATGTTGGAAGTTACGGGACCAGTGTGGTGTCTGTAAAGTACTGTATGAAGATGCTGGAGGGTGAGTATAAGAATGGGGGCACAGGGCTTATATTTAAAGCACCACTACAGCACTGAAAAATAACACTGAAGTGCTGCTTTGAGATCCCACTGGGAGAACTATAACTCCCAGCATGTCCTGCAGAACCTATGGCATTCTGAGAGTTATAGTTCACCACAGAAGTGGCAGAGTGCTTTATTGTGTGTAGTGACTAACCTTTTAATTGTGGCAGCCAGCCACACTGTGGTGAGGTAAAATGCTGGAGCATCCCATCCCATGACACCAGAGAGCGCTCCCTCTTGTTGCCTCTCCACAGCACAGGAGTAAGCTTGCAGATTGTAGTGTGGTGTCTGCAGGACCTGTGATGACATCAGAAGAGGGAGCGCCCTGTGCTGCAATGTGATGCTCCAGCCCGACCTCTTCATGACATCACACAGGTCCTTGTGCTGGAGCACTCAGCATCCAGCACAGCCCCGGCAGCCAGGTATGCAGGGATCTTGTCCCCTCTGGCCCCTGCTGCTGCCTACTCCACCAGACACACAGATCTCCCTGCAGGAATCCAGTGCTGGAGAAACCATGTGTGTCCCTGTGAAGGAGTATTCATTTGCTGCTCCCAACTCACTGCTCAGCTGACAGGTGGGCGGGGAAGCAGTTAATGAATATTTACTGCACTTTAATGATCGGGACCATGTAGTTTCGCTGAAGCCTGACAGGGACATTTTTCTGCCTCCTGCCTCCCAGTGCGATCCCACTTGCTGCTGCCCCCTCCCCACGTTACATCCCTACCATAAGACGCACCCACACTTTCCTCTCAAATTTGGAGGAAAAAAAGTGCGTCTTGTGGTCCGAAAAATACGGTATATAAAAATGGAAGGTGTACTGACTTTTGTGATATACTGTGTGTGTGTGTGTGTGTGTGTATATATGTATGTTTATATTGAGAGGTTCCTGTTGGAACCGAAACGGCGCTTTCTGGGCTGATTAAATAAGCTCTTTCTTCACTACAAACGGTGTGCTGCCTCAATCTTTTCTTTTTTTATAATTGCGGTTTGGTATTTGCCTGGGGGGCTCTGCACCCGGACTTTTTCTTTGTGCTGCTCTAATTATATATATATTTTATTATTTTGCTTTTCAACAAGTTTCTAAATACAGCGTAACTTGAAGTTCATGGGCCCCAATGCAACATTTTTCGGGCCCCCATCCATCGCAGGTCTTTAATAGTAATAGTCTTCTCACATGGGTCCAAAGGACCATTTGGTCCCTCTACTCTAGGGCCCTTGTGCGATTGCATCCTTTTCACCTATTAAAGTTATGTCCCCGCAGCAGGATATATTGCTTGAATTGGTTACTGTATTATGTAACTTTAGATTGTATAACTTGACACCCTTCAGAAGTATTGGCTAGAGTTGAACAATTGTATTGATAGAATGTGTTTTGTAGTGTTCGCTTATGAAATTGTAATCGTGTATGTTCAATTTTAGGTTGTTCAGTCAATTCAGCCCCGAAGCTTTGATTTCATGAACCCAAGAATTGTTGGCAAAGATGGCAAGGTTCTAACAGAAGACGATGCTGACGTGTCAGTGGAGGATCTTCTTTCTGATAATGAAGATGAGGAAATTGATATGTCAATCCTGAGTTCAGAGGTAATTATTGTCTAATGTTACTTAAGTAATGCCCCTACCTAAACTTCTGCCTCAGTAATGCCACCCCAATCTGATAAGGGCAAAAAGCAAAATACTATGAATCTCCTTTTCCTAATCTCCATTATGCCATGTCCAAGATATAAGATGGCTATGTGTCGCTATGGTGGAACGGTTATTGGATCTGTCTGGTTTTCAGCGCATGTGTACAGGCTATATGTAATTCTGGAGGAACACTTGGAAGGCAGCCTCAAGCTGTTTTTTGTACGATCTCTAAAGCTGTCTGTAGTTCGCACACTTCTCTTAGGGTACCGTCACACAGTGGCATTTTGATCGGTACGACGGCACGATCTGTGACGCTCCAGCATCGTAACAATATCGCTCCAGCGTCGTAGACTACTGTAACACTTTGCAATGTACGACGCTGGAGCGATAATTTCATGACGTATGTGCGATGTAGAAGCCATTGGTTACTATGCGCACATCGTATACAATATCGTGCACACCTTTGTTACACCATGCGATCATGCCGCCACAGCGGGACACTAGACGACAAAAGAAAGTTTCAAACGATCTGCTATGACGTAACGATTCTCAGCGGGGTCCCTGATCGCAGGAGCGTGTCAGACACAGCGAGATCGCTGGAACGTCACAAATCGTGCCGTAGTAGCGATCAAAATGCCACTGTGTGACGGTACCCTTAATCTTACAGGATCTCTTGAGAAAAATTGAAGAACTGAAAGAGAAGCTAATGTCTGAGAGGCAAAACAAATTGCTGCTGGAAATGCAGATAAGAAAAGAGATGGGGGAAGCGATGTATCAGCAGATGGTACAACTTGATGAGACTTGGAGGTAAAGGAGTTTTTTTTTTTTTTTCTCTAAATAATGCTAAATGCTATGCGAGCGGCAGATGGAATTATGATAACATGTATTAATGGAAAAACCAGCATTCGTCGACGTAACCAATACTTGCATCTACTCCTCTCCGATGCCATACTGCCAATATATTCAGATATGCGGCCAAATAAAATCACCCGTTACCCAATTTCTAGCCATAATACCGTCTACTAATATTGTAATAGACACTTGCAATTTAATATAAGTATGGCATTCTAGAGAGTAGGAATTTTATTTTAATTAAGTTACTGAAATGGAAAAATATTTTTTTACATCTGAGTAGTTACCCTTTTAATTAAGTTTCATTATATAATCAAGACCTCGATATATTGTTTGCAGCCTGTTCCTAGCATTGGACTTTTCTCTTGAAGACTTATCCCTCCCAATATCGCATGTGCTGTATGTGAGGTCTGTCTGTCCAGGGTGCTGTTGTATTCAATATCAGTTTGGTTTTAGTTCAGGTTAATTTCTGGAGTGCTTGTCTCTTCTACAACTCATGAAGGATTAGATTCTCTCCTCCCATCTACACCCTATAAGAGATGCCTAATAACTCAAATCCTTTCACCCCTCTCCACAGCCTGATTAATCATTGACTAAAGCCTTTCCCTCCTTTTGGGGTACATGCAGGCGGTCCGTAATTGGCAGCGCTTTGGACGCAGCACATGTCCGCTGTGTCCAAAGCGCTGCCGGCTATTGAATGCAGGTGATTCCGCATGTGTTCACTGAACCGTGTGGAATCACGAAGTCAAATACATTGTATGGATGAGATTTATCTTGCGGAGACTCACGTCTCCATATGTCAGTCTCCGCAGTTGAGCTGTGGGTTTCGGTGCACGCATAGTGGGCATGAGATTTCTTGAAATCCCATCCACTATGCTTTAACATCTGGACGCTGCAGGTTGGATACTGCAAATGTACAGTGTCCAACCCGTAGCATTTACTGACCGTGGGAACATACCCTTATCAGAAAGGTGTTTGCACAACTTTGTAGAAGCCATAGTTCCAGACAAAATTTTGACTGTAATTTCCAGTACAAAAACATGTCTGTCTTTAACTAACAGGCTCTCCTAGATATATATCATGCAGTTATGTCATGCTAGCAATTGGAACTTTAGCATGTCCCATACTGCTGGTATAAGGTCGTGTGAATTAGCCCCAATGAGTGACATATAAGGATTTGGGCTTCTGGCATCAGATCTAGTTTTCATTAGAGTAGACTACAGCTTGCTCCCATTGCAGATGGCATGGGCACAAGAGTTGTGTCTGTGACATCTGCAGTGGGAGCCAGTAGTAATCTACAACTGAGCTCCACCTGCAACTACTGGGATCACATCCATGTTTGATGCCAGAAGTTAAACTCCTCATATGCTGCCTATCTGGGTGCCAATGAGTCTATGTACTAAAACCTACTAAATCCTACCAGAGGCGGTCTAATGGGAGGTCTGTAAGTAAATCACTAACAGACTGAGATGATCCACTGTCAGAGTGCTGCATGTTCAAGTTCCTTTGTGGAACTCACAAATATTCTTGAAATGCGTTAACGCAAAAAATGGCAACTGTGAAACCTTCAACTTTTCCTGGAATAAACAAGGGCTTACCAGGACCAGTTTTAAATAAAGTGGGGCAATGGGCAAAAGTTTAAAGTGGGGCCCCACATATTGCACCATCACACAGAAACATTTCTGTTGTATATACATGCATGGAGTTCAGGCCGCTAAGCGAGTGTAATCAACAATAATGAAGTCATTTGACGCTTGTTTCCCAGCCTCTTTAGTCTGGCTGAGGAAGAATGATGGACACATATAGTCCTTGATACAGTATAATGCAGGTCCCATATAATACATATATTATAATGCATTACCCATGGTCCTTGACAGAGTATAATGCAGCCTCACATAGAGTATAATGTAGCCCCCTCATAGAGTATACTACAGCCCCCTCAGGGTATAATGCAGCCCCACACAGTATAATGTAGCCCCCCCTCAGAGTATATTGTAGCCCCACACGCAGTATATTGTAGCCCCCTCAGAGTATAATGCAGCCCCACACAGTATAATGTAGCCTCCCCCTCATAGGGTATAATATAGTCTCCTCATAGGCCTCATAGAGTATAATGTAGTCCCTGCAACTGACTCGCTGTGTCAGAGGCACAGGGAAATGATGGGGTTGGAAGTGTTATCTGACACTCTGTCCTCCAACACTGCTTTCAACTCTATCAGCATCTGTGATGGCGATAAGTTGAATGCACAATGTGGGGGGGAATGGTGTCCGGGCCCCTCTTACTCGCGGGCCCCATAGCGGCTTTGTGGTGTGCCACTATTAGTGGCATGCCACTGGCTGGGGCTCCTGGAGGAGAGGGCCCTAATGCCGGACCTGGGGCTCATTCAAGTCTATCGAAATCAATATACCTAATTTGGACGTGTCCGTGTGAATGTGCACAATGAGTCATCCACAGCTGAACAGTAACTTTGGGTATCCATAGTTACTACCACTAGCAGCTAACTGCCTGGGCGTAGCCATTGATGCCTAAGGAGAGGAGCTCTCCCTGGTGGTGAGTTAAGGCATAAGCCTTTTTTGAATGTTTGCCTGTAAGTCAACACTGTGAGGAAACATTGTGAGGCAACATTGCAAAGATGGATCAAATTGAGCGCTCTGCTGCACGTAGAGAAGTGAATTGCATATGGATGCATATCCTGCGTCTTAATGAAACAGAAGACGAACAAAATTGTCGAAGAACTGTTGATGCAGCCCGACAGAGGCAGGCCAGAGCAAGAGAAACGAATGAACTAACTGAATCCCGTAGAGCATCTAATGCTGCACGACAACGAGCAACACGCAATGCACAAAGTGATACACATATTTCACAAAAAAGAGAACAAGATAGAATACGTGTCCAAAATGCAAGAGCCACTTGACGGCAAGTATATTTGCCGCTAAAGGACTTCTTAATCAAATTGATGAGACACGTATTGAAGAACACTATACTGGCGAACTGACATTTCGATGCAAGTTCTGCCAATCTAAAAATTTCAAAAACGAAATGGCGCAGGACAAAACATTCCCTTCCTGCTGCAAGAGATGGCGCATCCAATTACGTCCCATTCGTATGGATGATCAATTAGTCAAGTTGATGAAAGGAGAGCATTAGCACTACAATAACTTTATGGCTAATCTAAGGCAATACAATAGCTCGCTTGCTTTGGCATCAATGGGAGCACAAGTAGCGCCACCTCCTGGGCATGGTCTATACGGTTTTCGAATTCATGGATAAATTTACCACAGAACTGCCCCATTGCATCCTGCTGTGGGTTGTACTCCAAAGTTTGCCCAGATTTATATCTTGGACAGTGAAGAAGCATTAAGTACAAGAAGTCAAGTAAATAAAAAGTGCCTCCCAGCACCGATATCCTCTCTTGGAGAGAAAATGAAAGCAATTAACCCACTCGCAAGAGCCTTGACAATGATGAGGGAATTTGAAATGGAGGAAGAGAGGATTGCTGAATTAGAAAATTGCGATCCACTCGAAATAACAATGTGAATTATAAATGACTACAATGACGACCAGAGGCGCTACAATGCACCAAGGTGCAGTGAAGTACCTATAATTTATCAAAATGCAATGGGTGAACCCCCATTTAATAGGAACATCAGAGTTCACCTCAAAAGTGAAAACTAAACTGTTCAAATTCGCTTTCTTCACAGAAAGTGTGATGCAATGACATAACCACTTCTATTCCCATCCAAGGCGTGTACTATGGAGGACAGAGAATGAACTTCAATCCAATATTGCAGCCAGCATGCAGCCAGCGGGTAAGGAAAGGGTGAATCAAACAACCGAAAACCCCGCCCCTATGGCTGAAAATTGTTCCCTCCAAATTCAGGTGGCAGAGTCCCTTTAAGGACTGTCAATGGAGTCGTACATGACACGTATAAAAATGCGCGCATTGATCTTCATCTTTTGGAAGACGATTCCCAATGGGAAGACGGTATAATGAATGCAATCACTTTTCAAATGCCCTACCAACTTCGTGAATTATTTGCTATAATTTGTGTATATGGGGAACCAGCTAAACCATTGGCATTATGGCAAAAATATAAAACTGATTTTTGAGGATTACATCAAGCGGTATACTCCAGAAATTGCTGAGCAACTGGCTTTTTGTGATTATTAATCAAGTGGTCTTAAGCAATAAAAAGTCCTGTGCTGACTATGGATTGCCAAATCCAGTAAATGTTCCAGGTGAAATACTGGACCAACTGAATTATGCTGTAATAAAGCAGGAGGCTGAGCAATTGAAAGCTATGCTTAATCAAGCTCAGAAATCAGCTTTCGATGCAATTATGCAAGTAGTCAATGTTGCATCACAACCAGACGACACTAGCTCACACTTTTTTTTTCTGTATGGCCCAGGAGGGCACAAGACACTACAAGCAGAAAAGAAGTCTATTTGCTCAGTAGCCTCCACTGGATTGGTGACTACATTACTACAAAATGTTAGCACCTACCGTTCCAAGTTTGGCCTTGGAATTACAACAAATGAGACCACAGTTTCAAAAATTAAGTCTCCCTCACTTCAAGCAAAGGAGCTTAGGGAGTCATCTGTCGTTATTTGGGACGAAGTAACAATGACTCCCTGTTTTAATATGAACGCTGTGGATAATTTGTTCCAAGACATATGTGGAAAAATAAGACCATTTGGTGGAAAAGTTTTCATAAACGGTGGTGACCTTTGTCAAACTCTACCAATAGTGGAAGGTGGAAAAAGAGCCCAAATTGTACAGTAAATCATTAAATACTCAAAATCCTGGAATCCGTTTTCACGGTTCCAGTCACAATAGAATATGAGACTGTCTCAGGTCGAAGTTGAGTACAACTCATGGTCACTGAAACTTGGCAATGGCGAGTTGTCAAATGTATATGGCCCCGAATTCTTTTATTGAAGAGGGTGATTTTAATTACAGCTATTTTTGGCAACTCAATTGAGATTACTGATGCAATGGTAGAAGCAATTGACAATATAGCAATTCTTACTCCATTGAATGATTCTTAGTCAAGTTCAAGGTGGAACACTCAACATATCGCTCTGTCAACACAATTGTAGAAGAGGAGGGTGTGATTCTCACAGATTACCCTGTAGGTTTTAACTCTTTGAATCCCACTGGGATGCATCCTCATGAACTAAAGCTGAAACCAGGAGCTGTAATTATGCTCCTACGTAATCTTAACAGAAAGCGTGGCCTTTGTAATGGCACAAGGCTTTATGTGAAAAGCTTAAAAGCAAACGTTATTCATGCCTTTGCTTTAAATGGAAAAGCAAAGGGTCAAACAGTTCTTATTCCAAGAATTGACCTGATTTCCAAAGATAAAAACTTGCCAGTCCAGATGTGACGGTGTCAGTTTCCTGTCGTGTTGGCTTTTACAATGCACAGCAATAAATCTCAGGGACATTCCTTGGATATTGTAGGAATTTACCTCTCCCAGTGTTTTCACACGTGCAGTTATATGTGGCTTTCTCCAGGGGAAGGAAAAGCCAACAAATAAGGGTCAAAATATTTGAGACACAGAAGCAAGGTAAACTTATTCCTAATGTTGACAAATGGTTTACTGTCAACTGTATGTACAAAAGTCTTTTATTAAGCTTATTAACAATTGTAAAAGCCAAAAAAAAGTTGTAGACAAAAGCGGGACTAACTCCTAGCCGCGGTGTGCGGACCAAACATTGGGCATGGGCAGGGCCTTGGGGGCAGATCCCAAGTGCGCTCAACCATGTGAAATAGCTTACGCTCAGGAACACTGAGGAATAGCGCTATTGGATAGCTCTACCCATTAATTTCCTTTAGGAATAGGGCTATGGGATAGCTCTACCCATTCACTTTCTTCATAGATGGCGCTATCGGATAGCTCTACCCGAACAGTATTAACTACAGAGCTTTTTCAAACACAAGGTAGGACTGGCAGGTACAACAGGTATTTGTTTGCAATTAGTCTGCACATATGCCAGTCTGGTGCGTGGGTACACCCCATTGTGAGGTTAGTCTGCTGCATGGTTCCACCCAGGGCCGGACTGGGACTAAAATTCAGCCCTGGCATTTGAAGGTACACAGGCCCACTTGTCACATGGTGACTGTATAATATCTTTGTACACTTGTAAGTTACAAGAAGTGAGGGGAGTGTAACACGACTATCTACTATATAAAGCTGAATGTGTGTGTGTATGTGTGTATGTCCGGGATTGGCATCTGCACCGTCGCAGCTACAGCCACAAAATTTTGCACAGTCACACGTCTGGACCCCGAGAGTGTCATAGGCTATATTGTGAGGCGAAATTTTAACCCCGCGCGTTCCAATTCACCAAACAATTTTGCCCCTATCTACATAATGGGGAAAAAGTGAAAGGAAAAGTGTTGGAGGCGTCGCAGCTACAGCAACAAAATTTTGCACAGTCACATGTCTGGACCCCGAGAGCATCATAGGCTACGTTGTGAGGTGAAATTTTAACCCCGCGCTTTCCAATTCACCAAACAATTTTGCCCCTATCTACATAATGGGGAAAAAGTGAAAGGAAAAGTGTTGGAGGCAAATTAACAGCTGCCAGATGTGAACAAGGGGGACTTAAAGAATGAGAGCGATGGCGCAAAAGAGTATATACCGTACAGTTGCTAAGGTGGGGCCCCGACATGAGATACTCGCCACACACGGGGATATGAACACACACACAAAATGCGCCACACACTACCATGTGCTTGAACACATATACCACCCTCAGCACACATTTCACCACACATACACCAACCTCGCCACATAAAAGTCGAAACACAAAAGTCGCCGCTCAAAACTCGCCACGCGCAAAACTCGCCACATGCAAAAACTAGGCTCATGCAAAACTCGCCACAAGTGCAAAACTCACCTCATGGAAAACTCGCCACACGCAAAACTTGCACACGCGGAAAAATTGCCACATGCATAAAAGTTGCAACACCTGCAAAAGTTGCCTCACACAAAACTTGCACATACTCAAAAGGCACCACACATAAAACTCGCCACGCGCAAAACTCGCCATGCGCAAAACTTGCTGCACACAACTTGCTACACTAACCTGTCACATGCAACTCGACACACAAAATGTTGCTACACGCATGTTGCCACACAACTCATCTCACAAAAGTCGCTACATGCATGTCGCCACACACAACTCAACACACACAACTTGACAAACGAAACTCGCCCTAAAACACACACAAGTCTGGTATTATCCTTCAAAAATAAATATCTGATTAATAAGCAGACAAACTACAAGAGCAACAAATGTACCATATAGGAAATATGGCAGCTGTCAGTCACATGACCTGTCTATTATGTGTATGAGTGAGCTAATATATACTGCCAGGGGGAGGGCTTCATGTTGGCTGGGGATTTATCAGACTGCCAATTTATCTTACAAATACTGAGGTAAAAATACTGAGCAAATAACGTGTGAACGAGGTCTAATACAGGAGATCACACAGGTATATACTATATACAGGGGAGATGACACACAGATATATACTATATACAGGAGAGATGACACACAGGTATATACTATATAGAGGAGATGACATACAGGTACATACTATATACAGGAGGAGATGACATACAGGTATATACTATATACAGGAGCAGATTACCTACAGGTATATACTATATACAGGAGGAGATGACATACAGGTATAGGCTATATATAGAAGATGACATACAGGTATATACTATATACAGGAGGAGATGACACACAGATATATACTATATACAGGGGAGATGACACACAGGTATATACTATATACAGGAGGAGATGACATACAGGTATATACTATATATAGGAGATGACATACAGGTATATACTATGTATAGGAGGAGATGACATACAGGTATATACTATATACAGGGGAGATGACACACAGCTGGTATATACTATATACAGGGGAGATGACATACAGGTATATACTATATACAGGAGATGACATACAGGTGTATACTATATATAAGGGAGATGACAAACATGTATATACTGAGGTGAAAATGAGAGGTGTGAGGTGAAAATGAAAAGGTGTGAATGCAAAATGAGAGGAGTGAGGGAAAATAGTGGAGTGATCGGAAAATGACAGATGTGAGGTCGAAATGACAAGTGTTAGGGGGGAATGAGAGGAGTGAGGGAGAAAATGAGAGGTGTGAGGAAGAAAATGAGAGATGTGAGGGGGAAAATTAAAGATGTGATTGGGAAAATGAGAGGCGTGATGGGAAAATAAGAGAAGTGACGTGCTATAACTAACCACAGATATTTACTATGCCCAGGCAACGCCGGGCTCTTCAGCTAGTATAACATATAATTACAGCTGCATCCAGCATTACAGTTCGGTCCTATTTATTGCTTTTAGCTGCAGTACCAAGAAAAGCTGCTACTTTACCTACATAACTGGATCTAGTAGATAATTAAGGGATTGAGACGACCAAAGGCTATGGAACCTCATTCTGATGCTCCATAAACTTTGCCTACAGCCACTTTTGGTTCCGCTGCGCAGCACGAGACCCTGTGACTCTGAAGAGCGGTGGCATCAGTAATGTCACTGCTCTTCAGATATTCTGGGTCTTGCGCTGAGCTCGGCGACTGTGAAGAGCGGTATTGTTACTACCGTCACCGCTCTTCAGAGTCGCTGGGCCTCGCATTACGCAGCTGACATTACGCAGCTGACATCAACCCTAAAAATCATTACACATACCAGAATTAAATGCTCTGGCGGCTGGGAAAAGCAGTAGAGTTAGCGCTATTCCCAGGCGCCGGGTGCTAAGTACAACTGTCATCATCCTTGCCTGGTCTCCCTGCGAAATATTTATGCTGTATTTACATGCGCTGATCTCAGGCCGCTAAGCGAGTGTGATCAACAATACTGAAGTCGTTCGCTTGTTTCCCGGCCTCTTTACACTAACTAAGAAAGAATGAAGGGAACAGAACAATCACAATTAGATCAATCTGTCCCCATACAGTATCATGTTATCAGCAGCACAACTACAGTTTACACCGGTGATGTACTGCTGAGAACAAGGATTTCTGTTCCTACACAAACAATCCAATCACTCGATGAATAGGCAGCATTTTGCTTGTTTAGTATAATACACCCCATAGTCCTCCATATATTGTTAATGTGCACCTTAGTCCTCCATATAGTATAATACACTCCTCAGTCCCATATAGTATAATACTCCTCAGTCCCATATAGTATAATACACTCCTCAGTCCTCCATATAGTATGATACACTCCTCAGTCCTCCATACAGTATAATACACTCCTCTTTCCTCCATATACTATAATACACTCCTCAGTCCTCCATATAGTATAATACTCTCCACATAGTCCTCCATATATTAAAATACACTGCAATTCATCCATTCCTCAGTCCTTCAAATAGTATAATACATTCCTCATAGTGCTCCATATAGTATAATGCCCTGTCATTGTCATCCATGTAGTACAATTCACTTCCCATAGTATAATGCACCCCATAGTTCTTCATATAGTATAATGTATTCCCCATAGTCCTTGATACATTATAACGCAGCCCACATATAGTATAATGATGCCACCCAGAGTGTAGTGCAGCCACCCCACAGAATATATTGCAGCCCCCTGAGTACAATGTAACCCCCAGAGAATATAATGCTGCCCCCTCATATAGTATAATGCAGCCCCTGCATATATCATTTATGGTAGCCCGCTCATAGAGCATAATGCAGACCCCCATAGAATATAATGTAGCCCCTCAATAGAATGATACAGCACCCCATAGAATGTAATGCAGCCAGCCCCCCATAGAATGTAATGCAGCCAGCCCCCCCATAGAATGTAATGCAGCCAGCCCCCCCATAGAATGTAATGCAGCCAGCCACCCATAGAATGTAATGCAGCCAGCCACCCATAGAATGTAATGCAGACAGGCCCCATAGAATGTAATGCAGCGCCCCCCCCCCCCAATAGCCCCACAATCCAGTTATCACTCAGTGATATATTAAAAAAAAAACACTCACCTCTCCTCGTGCCCAGCGCTGCTCCTGGCTCCGGTCTCCGCAGCTGCAGTCTGCCCGGTCACACAGCAGGTACGCAATGATATGACGTCATCGCGCACCCGCAGTGTCAGCGCCAGGCAGAGCGGGGAATGATGGGAGAGGGATCGTCAGCAGACGCTCTCTCCTCCATCATTGCATTCAACTGAACCGGCGTCATAGACGCCAGTATAGTTTAATGCGGCGGCGCTGGCAGGGGGGTGAGTCGTTGGCGGCGGGGGGTCAGTTGGGGGGGGGAGTCTGCGCTGGTGAGCGGCCCACGACTGCCACCGACCCTTCTGGCTTTTGCCAGAACTGCCCAATGGCCAGTCAGGCCCTGGTTACATCCCATTGCGTGGTTCTTAATCGGGTGTAACTGAAGGGCGCGCAATCACTCGTATAAGTCTAAATGAATAAGACTAAATAAAGTTGACACTTTTTGTGCAGAACAAGAATAGTGTAAAATTTAACATTTAACATGGCACCCAGTTTGGATTTTGATGACCAAGCCCCATATTTCAAATCTGACATGTTGTTCCATATGGTAATAACTTTTGAATGCCTCAGCTGTGTACATGTGCCAGTGATTGTGTGTGTGTATATATATATATAATTTATTTTATAATTTTTTAAATCTCTCAACACATGATTTGGTGAGGTGATGGCAAATTTAAGTAGATATTTTTTTGCATTTATTCATGAAAATATCTGAAATTTGTAGAACATTTGATAAAGTTAACAGTTTATAAGTCATTAAAACTGTGTTCCCACACACAACTGTTAATAAATGGCATTTCCCATTTGTTAACTTTACATCAACATTTTTTTAATGTCCTTATATTTTTTGTGATGACAAAATGTTTAAAAGTTTATCAGCAGTTTATTTGATGGAAACATCAAAAACCTATATATTTTAAAGACCTATTCACGTTTAGGGGCTATATATCAGAAAGCCCCAAAAGTTACCTCATATCAACCAATAAACCCCTCGTTACATTCAGAAAGTTTAACCATTCAGGCACTTAAAAAAAACTGAATGCAGAATGAAATGAAAAATTGTTTTCTTCTACGAAAATCTTTCATTTTCACAAGGGATAGTAGAAGAAAATGGACATTACAAATCATGCAAAGTCTTCCTGAATGGGTTTTTTTTCTGTAGTTTGAGCCTACTGGTTGTTGTGCACGGCAGGATTAGGTAGGGCAGGAGTGCGATTTGACTTTTGAAGTGCAAATTTGACTGGAGTAGTTTGCAAATGCCATTGCATTTAACTTGAACCTTTCATTTTCACAAGGGGAAAGAGTAGAAAATGAATCACATTTTCTCTTGTAATTTCTCACAAGTGCGGCAATGCTCTATATGTGGTCGTACAGCATATTTTTGGCTACTTGGCAGGGCTCAGAAGGTTGGAGCGCTATTTGACTTTTGGAGTGCAAATTATGGTGGAATAATTTACAGGCGCCGTTTGTTAGAGCCTTTAAGGTGCCAAGAGAGCCGGAAAAAAAATGTGACCACATTTTGAAACTTGCATTCCTTGGGAGAATTCATCTATGATGAAGTGACTGTTTTGACCCTGCAAGTGTTTTCCCATGTAGTTTACTAGGTGGCTTCTCCCCTTAAATCCGTGCCATTAAAGTGGATACTAATTTCAGTCTGGGCATACTGTGGGGGATCAGAAGGGAGTTGAGTTGGGCATTTTACGATATTGATGTTGGGATCCATGTCGCTTTCCCAGAAACTTTGAGATACCAATAATAGGGAATCCTATTTCATTCGTACCATTTTGAGATGTATCCATTTCTATGAACCTTACATTTTATTCATGTGCGTCTAGCAAGCGATTTGAGGATTTCAGAGAAACTACAGAGGAACAACTGGAAAACAGGCTTGAAATGTACAAGAAAGCCATAAAAAACCATGCCTATCGACAAGCAAAAGAAGAACTCGAAGAGGATTATGTTCCACTAGATGAGTTTCAGGCTGAACAGGAAAAAGTTGAGGTTGGTGCATCTGCCATGTGTGAGATGTTTATACCATAACTCTAGTTGCCCATGTGATAACCAGCAGACATGCTGCTGTGGCCGGAGGTTTGGGGGTTCCCTTTGTACAACCAGCAGTCACGTCCTCCAATCGTGCACAGATTAACTTGTGCTTGCAGTCCATCTTCACCCTGACTGTCTTTTCTATTCAGCATAGTTGCATTTTCAATACAATACTTGCATCTGTATCAGATTTGTGGTTCCATTTGTTTCTCTCCACATCAACTTTTCTTGCTGTGTCATTTCTTGGGCTTCTATTACTGCCACATTATGTTCATGAATAAACAATGTGTTTTTTGGGAATAAATGGCTTACTCTTTGTGTTTGATATCTGAAATGTACTCTAGTACAATTATATCCCTACAGGAGAGAGACCGAAGAATAGAAGAACTGGAGATTGTGCTTGGTCTACAGAAGCAGTCAGGAGATGGTGAAGGTGGCACAAGTATGTAATGTTTTCAGCATACAAGTCTTTATAGATCTTTGTGTACAAGACCTGATTTACACATTTCTACACCCTAGACCAAAGTACATAATTCTGCACCCCCACTCAAAAATGTATTAGAAATGTATCAATTCGAAAGTTGTCACGCCTTCTTAAGCAAAATTCACATACGCATGTCTTATCAGATAGAAGTTTCCTGAAAATCGAATGCTTTTCATCACGCTCATATACTTATACAGAAATGTTGAGTTTTTACTCATATAAATCAAACTGTTCTCGCAATTCTATCAAGAACTTTACTAGTAATTGTTGCCTTGTTGCCTATTAGGGTATCAACCTTCGCGGACAGGTAGGGCTCATGATTTATGGCCTTACAGGGATTATTGTAGTGTTATTTTTCCATATTTCCCCCTTTATGTGCTGTTATTGGGGATATATATATATATATATATCTATATCTCTATCTATCTATATCTCTATCTATATAATCTATCTCACCATATATATATATATATATATATATATATATATATATATATATATATATATATATCTCACCCGCCAAGACCGTGAGGTACTCGGTACTGGGTCCAGTCGCAATTAAAGGGGTAGTCATGTGGCAGCGACCCGATCCTTGGCCCTGGGTGCCCAAGTAAAAGGGATAGTTTTTAAAGGGAGTTGTAAAGCAATAAAAGTTTGTGACGCCACCTGTGGTACTTGGTCAGGGGTGACCGACGCTGCTTAAAGGCATTTAAAGGGGTCCTCTGGGGGTGATGGTATGGCAGCAAGATGGTATCGCTTCCCAAAGGTGAAGCTGGGTCCCCAGGGCCCTGGATGTGCTTGGCAGGGATGGTGTATGCCGACAAATAAATGGAGGACACAGGGTTGCAGTCTTTACCTGATTTACTGATGTTGGACAGCCTCAGTCCAGGGTATCGGCAACAGGTGTCGATGGGGTCCAGGCAGCCTGAAGACAAGAGGAAATCCCTTTGCCAGGTCAGTTTGGGAGCCTTTCACTTTGCACTGACTTAGTACCTTGCTGCCTATAGTGTCTTGACATGGTCCGTGGTTACTCTCTGTCCTGGGACAGTCCCTGCATGGTAGGCAACTTGAGCCGTTCACTCTAGGCTCCAATTGTTGCTGTACCTCAGATATTATGTGGGCAAGTCACTTTTAGCTTCCTACCCTCTGGCTCTGCTGTGGGACTTGTAATTCCACACAGCCTCGGGCTCCCAGTGCCCGGTTTCTATGCTCAGTTTAGAGGGGCCCAATCGCAGCCCTCCTCTAGCTCTTAAGTTCTCCTGTGCTCCTTCACTGTTTCTCGTCTGCACCAGAACTCCTCCTCCAGACCAGAATGTTTATCGGGGTGGTTCCCCTTAAACCGGGTTTAGAGCTCCACCTTCTGGTCTTTAGTCAGAAAATGTTGCATGCAAGATTACCTGCCAAAGGGATTCCTCTGGTCTCCAGGCATGGCATCACCCTTCCCGAGAGGAAGGCAATACCACTGTGGTACCTGAACCCCTGGGGTGACATACATATGCATACATACATATGCGTATGTATGTATGTATGTTTGTATTTGTATGTATGCATATGTATATCACCCCTGGGGTTCAGGTACCACAGTGGTATTTCCTTCCTCTCGGGGAGGGTGATGATAGAGATATACAGGGGTTGGACAAAATAATGGAAACACCTAACATTTTGGCATCATAATCTTCGAACATGTGATAAACATGCAAACCGTGACATATGGTAATGTTTTGTAGTTGATTATTTGGGTTACGTGATGTGTATGTAAATTAACTGTTTTGCATAATTGTAAGAACATTGATAACCTCAAACCAATGGCAGATCTCTCGGATCTCTCGGATTTTCAAAGAGGCCAAATTGTTGGTGCTCGTATGGCAAGCGCTAGTGTAACAAAGTGCCCAAATGCTTGGCGTGTGAAGAGGTAGGCTATGTGCACACGTTGCAGATTAGGCTTAGGAATGTCTGGTGCGGATTCTGCCTCTCCTGGCAGAAAACGCACCTGTGGATTTGTCACGTTTTTTGTGCAGTTCTGCAACGTTTTTTGTGCATTTTTGCTGCGTTTTTCTTGCGGATTTGCTGCGTTTTTTTTTACCCTTGTGGTTTTCTATAATGGAATGGGTACAAAAACGCTGTAGATTCACAAAAAAGTGACATGCTGCTTCTTTTAAACCGCAGCGTTTCCGCAGCGGATTTTCCGCAAATTGTGCACAGCATTATTTTTTTTCTCATTGATTTACATTGTACTGTAAATCAATTACGGATCTGGAGCGTTTCTGCACCTCAAAAAAGCGCTGCGGATCCGCAGAGAATCCGCAACGTGTGCACATACTTGTACTGTCTCCAAAGTAATGACTGCGTTTGAAAGAGAAGGAAAAACGTCCGCAGCAAAGCACAGGTCCAGCCGAAAGTCGAAGTTGACCGAGAGAGACCATCGGACTCTAAAGGAAATTGTGAGAGGATCGCAAGACCATGACTCCGAAAATCACTGCGGAGCTCAATGAACACCTACAGAACCCAGTTTCCACAAAAACGTTTCGTTTCGAGCTGCACAAATCTGGATTAGATGGAAGAGCTGCAGTTAGAAAACCGCTGTTTCCAAGCATTTAGAGTGGTGTAGAAACCTCCAGAATTGGTCCCTCGAGCAGTGGAAACATGTGATATTCTCAGACGAATCATCGTTTACCCTATTTCCGACCTCCGGCTGAGTGTACGTTTGGAGACAGCCGAAGGAAGCATTACATCCAGAGTGCTTTTCCCAACCGTAAAACATGGCGGAGGTTCTGTGATGATCTGGGGTGCTATTTCGTGGAGATCCGCCGGGCCAATGATATCCCTTCATGGAAGAATTAACAGCCGAGATTATTTAGGCATTTTGGGCGACCAAGGGCATCCAATGGTTCAAGCACTGTTCCCGCAGGGGAACGCCATCTTTCAGGATGATAATGCACCAATTTATACAGCTAGAATCATTAAAGCATGGCACGAGGAACATTCTAATGAAGTTGAGCATTTCATCAGGCCCCCACAATCCCCAGACCTCAACATTATTGAGCATTTATGGGCGATTTTAGAGATTCAAGTTAGACGTCGATTTCCGCCACCATCGTCACTCAAAGAACTGGAGGGTGTTTTAACTGCAGAATGGGCTAATATTCCTTTGGAAACAATTCACACCTTGTATGAATCCATACCTCGGAGAATTGAGGCTGTAATTGACGCAAAAGGTGGACCTACACCATATTAAACTACCTTTTGTTGATGTTTCCAGGTGTTTCCATTATTCTGTCCAACCCCTGTATATATATGTATGTGTGTGTGTGTGTGTTTGTGTATATATATATATATATATATATATAATATATTTTCTCTAGCAGCCTTCCACGACAGCCACAGGAGGTTGTCTCCATACCCTAATGGAGGACAGGAAGCACAAGAGGTTAAAAACCCCTCCTACCTCCCATTAACCAGTGTCTTTCCTGTCCCCCATGGGGCATGGAGAGGTTCCTGGTGCGCTGCGCGGCTGGCTCTGCAGTTGTACGTTTTATATTTCTTTGCCGGGCATTGGTGGTCGGGCCCCCAGGGCTTCCTCCTCTGTTATGCTCCCATCTCTTCTGGATTCGGGACCGCATTCCCGGTCCTCCTGCGTCCTCTTGGGGGATAACGCGGACCGGTGAGCCCATCGTGGAGGCCTCCCTGAGCTCTCCGGCGTCTCCCCCTCCTGTGCGCGCTGTTCGGCGACCCGGAAGTCACGTGGTGCTCTACTTCCGGGTCGGCGCTCCTGCATAGGAGCGATATCCTGTCCAGCATTATGGACTACCGAACCGTGTGAGGCCCCCTGCACCCTCGCACGCCTGCCTAGGACCGCGGAGGGGGAGGGGCGGCTAATTGCCACGCGCTGGTGCAGTCTTATTTTCTATATAAGCTGCGAAGACGTCTCAGGTAAGCCTGCTGTAAGCATGGATTAGTCTTGCCCTGCAGCTGCAGAGCCCAGCGCTCCTCAAGACCCAGTGCGGCAGAGATAGGTCCCGTTTAAAGGTAGTTTTAAGTATACCTTCTTACACCGCTTCCTCTCTCATTTCATGGAGTCAAGCCTGCCCCTAGAACCGTTACTAAACGCAAATGCGCCACCTGTAATGTGAAAATGCCCTTAAATTGGGAGAAAAAGTTGTGCATCCGTGTGGCCGCCAGATCTTTAGTCCAGACAAATTCAGCCAGAAGAGCTCTCTGGCTAAAAATGTGGAGTGGGGACGTCACTTCAAAGATAAAACTTTGTTCCATTCCCTTTAAGGGTGACTATGTGTTTGTGCCCTCATTAGATGACCTCCTGGAAAAAGCCACGGACAAAAAGAAAACTCTTCCTGAACAAAGACCTCCCAGGAAGCGATTTTTCCGACCCTCCCAGCCCCAGCCCCAGCCCCAGCCCTCCCAGGGTAAAGGAAAAGGGAAAACTGGGAGGTAGTTATGCCAAGGGGAAACCTAAAAACATCCTTATTCCCCAACAAACACAAGAAAAACAATGACTCCGATCCGGTAGGGGGGAGGCTTTCGAACTTTTCACAGTTGGCAGAATATCTCCAACAGCCCTTGTGTAGTGAGTGCCATCCAACAGGGTCTTCTGATAGAGTTCGATGCGCCTCCTCCCAGGATCTTAAGAGTCACCTCCCCGTCATCTCTGGAGACTCAAAAACTGATGATGGCAGGAATACAGGACTTACTAGACGCGAGAGCTATTTCCGTGGTCCCGGTAAACGAGCAAGGGAAAGGACACTATTCCCGTATCTTCATGGTAAAAAAGCCTTCCGGGCAGGCTCGGATTATAATAAATCTAAAAGCTCTCAACAAATACATAACTTACCGCAAATTCAAAATGGAGTCAGTAAAGACAGCCATCCCTCTGATAGCTCCTCATTCCTCTATGGCAACAATAGACCTCAAGGATGCCTATTTCCATATTCCAATGCATCCTCGCCACAGGAAATACCTAAGATTTGCGGTCCAATTCAATCAAAAAATCCTACATTTCCAATACAATGTTCTCCCCTTCGGGATCTCCTCGGCCCCAAGGGTTTTCTCCAGAGTCATGGCGGAAGCTGTAGCTCACATCAGGAACCAAGACGTCACTATAGTGCCGTACTTGGATGACCTTTTAATAATTGGTCCTTCTGCCGAAATTCTCAATCAGAGAATTTCCAAAACTCTGAATATCTTACAGCTTTTGGGTTGGATACCCAATCTAAGCAAGTCTCAACTATTACCATCAAAGGTGATAAAATTCCTCGGAGTCCTTTTGGACTCGGGAAATCAAAAATCTTTCCTATCAGAGGAACCTGATATCCAAGGTCCTAGACTTGGATCGCCCCCAGACACAGGGCCACGAGTTCTCTGTACCGGGCCTCTCTGGTTCGGTTCTGAGGCTGTCACGGTGGCTAGGCAACCCTGCTAAGGGGCGTCCAATGGAGGTGGTGGTACAGTCTGTCAGGGGTTCGTGACTCCACCTGTGGTGTTAGGTCAAGGTGACCGACGCTGCTGTGGGGTCCACTGGGGTGATGGAATGGCAGCTGGATGGTATAACTTCCCACAGGTGAAGTGTGTCCCCAGGGCTTCCCAATAAGGTGGATGGTGATGGTGTGAGGTGCAGGCAATAACAAGGACACAGGGTTGCAGTCTCTTTACCGAAGACTTCAGGATCCTCAGTCCAGAGCACGTTTAACAGGGCTATCAGAGACCGGCCGGTCCGATGGGCACATCCAGAGTTTCCTTCGCAGATGGAAATCGTTGCCTACCACTAGCGCCTGTGTGTTGTAGTCCTACCCTGCTGAGCATTCGGAATAGTCCTCACAACTGCTGTTCTCGTTCGTTCTCTACAGCTCTCTCTCTCTTTAGTTCCAGATGTTACTAGTTTCTCGTCCCCCAGTATGTTTTGGCTAGGATGCACCCGTATGACGGGAAGGCTTGGAGGTCTTCCGGGACCCTAGAGACGCCCCTCTCCCAATGTTGCCCCCTATGTCTTCTTAGGAAATTTAAGGTAGACAGCCAACCTATAATTAACTGTCCGGCAGAGTTTGAAGTAAGGCCTGAAGTCAGTTACTCCTACGGTGTTCCGGCCACCGACTACGCGCCTCAGTAAGATGTTGCCTCTCTCTCTCAGCATGACTCTTACTGGCTCTCCTTTGTGCTTGATCTCGTTTACACTGTTCCACAATATCCTTCCCTTCGTGTCTCTCTCCTGGATACCGCCGCAGGGTGTGCAGGCGCGGTTCCGTTACGTTCTGTTCTGTTCGCTAGGCACCTACCAGGTTCCCACACCTGACAGGGACCCCCCTGTGCCTTCTCCCTGCAACACCCCCTGCCACGGGATGTTGCCTGGTTCCAACCCAGTCAGCTTCTGACTAACTTCCTCCCCAGCCCCTAGTTTTACCAGTGTGAGGAGTGGCCCAATAAATAAAGCCTTTTTCTCCCCCTAGTGGCCGGAGTGTGAAGTGTAATGTGTTCTGGTGATACCTGGTCAGGAGAACTCTTTAGTGCCATCAGACGTACCGCCACTCTCCTTAGGGGCAGAGTGCCATATTGCAACGACCAGGTCTCTGGGGCGCTGCACCTTCTTAGTTGCAATTTCTACTGCAAGACGAGTGGGGGAAATACAAGCCCTTTCAATTAGAGAACCTTATCTTACTATAAGAGATGATTCCATTGTGTTCCGACCAGATCCATGTTTTCTTCCGAAGGTAGTGTCAGAATTTCATCGATCATAGGATATAGTCCTTCCATCGTTCTGTCACAATCCTTCAAATCCGGAAGAACACAGATTTCATACAATGGATGTACGGCGTATAGTGTTATACTACTTGGAACAAACCAAATCCTTCAGAATTGACAAAAATCTCTTCGTTCATCTATCTGGCCAAAACAAGGGCAAGAAGGTAGCGAAGAGTACCATTGCCAACTGGATAAAGAAGACCATTACTGAAGCATACCTAGCTCAGAATATTGCGATTCCTGCGGGCCTAAAGGCTCATTCCACCAGATCTACTTCCGTCTCTTGGGCTGAAAGGGCTGGTGCTTCAACAGAGCAGATTTGCAGGGCTGCAACATGGTCTTCTCTACACACATTTACTAAGCATTATAGATTGGACTTCTGGTCCAACCGGGATCTTGCCTTTGGCCGAAAGGTTCTTCAGGCTGTGGTCCCTCCCTAAATACAGAATTGGTTGGCATTCCTCCTGTGGCTGTCGTGGAAGGCTGCTAGAGAAAATAGAATTATTCTTACCGTTAATTCGGTTTCTAGGAGCCTTCCACGACCGCATTAATTCCCTCCCGATGTTCTTGGATATTTATTCTGAGAACCTAAAGGTAACCGGTGCTATGGGTTCAGTTGTAAGTCACTGGTTAATGGAAGGTGGGAGGGGTTTTTAACCTCTTGCGCTTCCTGTCCCCCATTAGGGTATGGAGACAACCTCCTGTGGCTGTCGTGGAAGGCTCCTAGAAACCGAATTAACGGTAAGAATAATTCTATTATATATATGTGGGCAGATGAGTGGACCATTCTACCCAGGAGGCCAGGCACCCACCGGTGAGAGAACCATTGTGCTGTTTATAATATTAATAAATATATATATATATATATATATATATATATATATATATATATATATATTTATATATATATATATATATATATATTATAAACAGCACAATGGTTCTCTCACCGGTGGGTGCCTGGCCTCCTGGGTAGAATGGTCCACTCATCTGCCCACATATATATAATAGAATTATTCTTACCGTTAATTCGGTAATTATATATATATAATTTTCGCATCTTTTAATAATAAAGAATTCATCCCCTTTTAGACCAATTGGAGAATTTCAGCAACTTCCAAGGCATCAATTTCCGCAGTTTACACATATTTCTTCACTTGGTGTAATTTGAGCAGCAGACACGTCGTTTACTCTGAGTGTGTGAGAGAGAAATAGCAAATGCTTTTTGCCTGTGACTGAGCAAGAGAGCGCCAGCCGGAGAGATGCCATTGTAGTTTCTACACCGCCACACAAATTTCAAAGTTGGAAAAAAAAAACAATGTGGTCGGAAAACCCCTTAAAAAGCACAAACCAAACAAAACTACAGCAGTTTTCCAAAGTATATAAATCCATAATATGAGACCAGAATATCATGATTGGTGTAACACGGTTTTGCTCCTTCCCCGCTAGATTCTGCCGCTGTGGCCATAGATGCATTGAGCAAAAGGTGTCAAGATAAAGAAAAGGTAAGATCTATTTATGGTATATATAGTCAGTAAGGCAGTGGCTGTCTAAGAAACAGAAATTTCTAGAGCTCCTGTGAAGTTTTTCCCAGGAATTTAATTTCAATTTCAATGTTTCAATATTATACCAGAACTCCAGCCAACAACTTAATCTATAACCTGTCACTCTCAAGGGTCTGGGAAGCTAAACTGGACAGTAGAGATGAGTGAATATGTTCAAGTGGAATTAAAGTTCACTTTAATTTTACAAAAATCTGCATTTTTTTTATACAGATTCCTCAAAATGGGGGCTGCTGACCATCATAAACTATCTATTGTCTATGGCACAGACCATAAAATAACAAAAAATAGCAGCATTGGGAAATCTGCTTCTTTCTCCTGCAGGACTGAAAAAATCATGTTTCAGAATTCTTTATTCTGGGGTAAAATTTGTTTTCAGTGAAGACAGATTTTTACATTACTGAAATATGGGAGGCAGTGGAAGAGGAGATCTGCCCTCTAGCTCTTCCCTCCTCATCCTTCCCCTCTACATAATAATAATAATAATAATAATAATCTTTATTTTTATATAGCGCTAACATATTCCGCAGCGCTTTACATTTTTGCACACATTATCATCACTGTCCCCGATTGGGCTCACAATCTAGAATTCCTATCAGTATGTCTTTGGAATGTGGGAGGAAACCGGAGTGCCCGGAGGAAACCCACGCAAACACGGAGAGAACATACAAACTCTTTGCAGATGTTGTCCTGGGTGGGATTAGAACCCAGGACCCCAGCGCTGCAAGGCTGTAGTGCTAACCACTGCGCCACCGTGCTGCCCACATAATTTTTTTTATCAGTAACAATTGCCATCTCCTATCTCAGTAATAGGAAAGTCTGTTCTCAATGAATATGAAGATTTTTGGGACTCTCTATATAAAATCTTAGTGTTCATAAGAGTATGCTGGAACCATGGGCTAGCCTGCTGCTACATACATAGAAATTAACTAAAAAAAAAAGTTGGCTCCTACCCTGCAAACTATCCTTCGCCTGCTAGCGCTTGACCTCAATTAGTGAGAAGGCCGCAGCAGCAGAAGAAATAAAACCCTAAAGCATAAAAGCATGAAGGAAAAAGTACCCCAAGAGAATATTTTTTTTAAATGAATGCCCAACTGGGAAGCCAAGGGTGAGTTCTGTGACCCCAAATGAAGACATCAAATATTTTACGGTGAGTATGGAAAAATGTTCATTTCTCAGTCACTTCATTGGGGGACACAAAAATGAAACATCCTAAAGCTGTTGCTGGTTGGGATTAATAAAAGAAAAAAAAATGTTAGCGCCTAACCTACAAAAGCTAAGACCATGACCTCATTTCTTCCTCCAAATGACAGTAAGCTAAACTGAGACGGTCTGGTGCTAGTAGGCAAGGAATAGTCTACTGGGGAGGAGCCAACATTTTTAAAGTTGTATTGTTAGTGTCGGCCTCCAGGTGGCAGCAGAATAACCCAAGGTTCTTCTGTCTCTCAATGAAGCGACCGAGAAACAGATTTTATCTGTACATTGAAAATGATCGAACAGTCTGGGAGAATAAAAGCAGATTTCTGTAAGATATATTAGAAAGTTGATTATTTTTCATAAATGCTACTGATTTTACGAACGCCTTCACGATATATGAAGTTTCCCTGACTTTGATGCGGGTTCACATGCCAATCCCACATCTTTCTCCACAAATGATGTCTGATTTAATCAGCCATCATGTGCCTCTAACAGCCGTGTGTTGAGTGGAGTTCCACCCACGGCTGTTAACCTGCTATACCCCGCTGTCAGTATTAACAGTGGAATTTACCATTTGCCAACACTGCATACGTTGTTCCACGCTCCCATTGGCGAGCACATGACGTATTTGTGGGGTGCCAATGGGTTGTCATGACAGCCAATAGTCTGTTGAAGGCACCGTGAATGTCATTACAATATTCCTACGAAAGTTGTGGCTGGTGTTCACAGCTCATTATTTTCACTATACACATCAGTGCACTGCTGTATATAGCACTGGTGGTCGGAAGATCACAGCTTTAAGTTCCTTGAGGGGACTATTAAATATAGTAAAAAGTTAAATACATTGTTTTTCCCAAATATGAAAAAAATAAAATGAGAGCTCAAATCACTCCTTCTTTTCCTATTAAAAATAAAACAAATTAAAAAAAAAACTACACATTTGGTATTGCTTTATTTGTAAAAGTCCGATCTATCAAACTATAAAATAATCCAATCTGTAAATGGAGTAAAGTAAAAATCAAACAAAGAATTACGGGGTTTTGGCCTTTGCATCATTGAAATAAAATGCAATAAGAGACAATCAAAACATCGCATCTACCCCCAAATGGCATAAAAAGTCAGCTCGGCACACAAAAAAATGATGCCTGGGAGGCCGCGGGGAGCTAGTGAACCGGCGCACCCTATGACGCGAGCAACTGCAAGGCACTACTGGGAAATCAGTAGTGCGCATGTTCGGGGCAGTGACATGGTTAGCACTGTGCATCACTGGGAAATCCAGTGATTCCGACATACTGCATCACCGGAAGCAAGGGGAGGGCCCTGAATAGGATTTAAACACGCAAACTCGTGGGAAACAAAGCTTCGAGGCACCATGAGTGATTAGGAGCAGCCGAAGGAGCAGGTCCTGCAAGATCAGTCCCCCTCATCATGGGCAACAGCAGCAGAGGCAGCAGCAATGCAAGCATCCGCAGCAACATGGAGAGGCTTCTTCCCAGCAGCGCAGTGGTGTCAGCCATTTGGGGTCTCAGCGCAGCAGAACCACTGGGCCAAAAGTGGATCCATCTGTGGAAATGGTCTTTGGGCCAAAGTCGGTATCTTTCTACAGGAGGGTAAGTGAACTTCGTGAAAGTCCACCCTTTAATTAGGGTCTGTTGTCTCTCTCATAGAGGAAGAAATGTGTAGCAAAGTCCGAACACAGGATGTGTGCGATCTGCACAGAAGAGCTACTCACCATGTGGGGGAAAAAGGCTCTGTACTACCTGCATAGAGAGAATCATTCTTGAAGAGTCTCCAAAGTTTGCATCAGACCTGAGAATGCTAATCAAAATAAGGTAGAAGACTCTCTCAAAGGCTTTAAGGGCTCAAGGAAAAAACATAGATCCAGGCATAGGTCCCCTGAATCAAGTGCTAGTGAGGCGGGGAGTGACTTGTCCGATTCAAGCAATTCGTCATCCTCCCCTTCTTCCTCATCCTCAGAAGGGGTCTGCAGCTGCTACCCAATTAGAGACAGACCCTTGTTAAAGCTGTCAGAACAGCCATGGGGCTGGTAGACTCACGACCTAAGAAAACAATCCAAGACTTAATGTTTAGTTGTCTAGAGCAAAAAAAGCGGAGAGCATTCCCAGTAACTGAAATAATCCAGTCCCTAATTAAAATGGAGTGGAAGAGACCGGAAAAAGGGTCTTCTAACCCCAAAGAGAAAGTACCCCTTTGATGACCCAGTATGCTCTTTTTGGGGAAAAGCGCCAAAGCAGGATGTGCACACTTAGATAGGAGAAAAAAGGATCATCCCCGCGCTGCCGCAAGAAGAAATTCAAAAATTGTAGAGGTTTTTGCCATGGGGTCCTTCAATGTCCCGATGTCTTCAAAAATCAGGGCAAATTTTTGAAGACATCGGGACATTGAAGGACCCCATGGCAAAAACTGTAAAAGGCTCCTGGAAGGCAGCTGGGGGGGGGGGGGGGGGTTTGAAACCAGCTTATAGCTGACACATGCACAGCCAGAGCTTTTATGATATGGCTAGACCGCTTGGAGTCACAATTGAAAGAGAAAGTCCCTAGAGAAACAATTCTGGGTTCGGTCCCTGTAATGAGGAGCAGCAGCATTTCTAGCAGACGCATCAGCAGACTTGGTCAAGCTAGCTGCCAGGTCCGCTTCCTTTTTGAATACTGCAAGTTGAGCCCTATGGCTCAAATGCTAGCCAGGGGACCTGCAAACAAAATCTAAATTGTGCTCCATTCCCTGCGAGGGCAAGTTCCTGTTTGGACCGAAGCTAGATGATATTTTGGACAAAGCAGGAGATGGTCCTTTCGGAACAGAAGGTTCATGCGGAGGAAACCCCCCAAAAGGCCACAAGGATGAGTGGGAGGATAAAAGAAATAGAAACAAGGGATTCATGTTCAATAGGCCCTCCGATAACAAAATGCAACCCCAATGAAGGTGTTCCCCAGGTTGGAGGGAGGTTGGCTTACTTTCTCCCGGTCTGGAAAAAAAATATCCAGAAGTACATGGATCCTGGACATAATAAAAATAGTTCTAAAACTAAAATTTCATTCTCCCCTCCCCCTTCCTTCATAGTAACTCTGCAAAGGGCAGCAAAAGACTAACAATTAGCTCTTCAAAAAGACATTTTAGGTCTAATAGAGAAAGACGTACTCCAAGAAGTTCCCTCCCAAGAAAGAGGCAAAGGGTTTTATTCCCCTCTTTTCCTGCTTAGGAAACAAAAAATATTGAATAAGTTTCTGAAAACCCAACACTTCAAAATGGAAACAATAAAATCATCTGTGAGAATGCTTTTTCCGTTCTGTTTCATGACTGTGTTAGACTTGAGGGACGCATACTACAATGTACCCATCCACAAGGACCATCGAAAATTTCTCAGTGGCAGTAAAAATTCAGGGGCAATTAAAACATTACCAGTTCAGGGCACTCCCATTCGGCCTGGCAATTGCCCCCAGGGGAATTTACAAAAATAATGGTGGAAGTTATGACCCACATAAGAGAACAAAACATTCTGATAGTTCCATATCTCGACGAATTTATCCAAATCCCGAATCATACAGAGTCAGGTGCAACAGTACTTGGGAATAATCCTAGACTGAAACTAGAATGTCATCTCCCACAGGGAAAAATTCAGAACATGATACAGCTGGTATCACGTATAAGAGACTCCCCTGTCACCACCTTGCGGAGGGCAATGTCTCTGCTGGGATCAATGACAGCTTGTATTCCGGTGGTCCAGTGGGCTCAAGCCCAAACTCAAGATCTACAATGGGAAATATTAGCAGCAGGAGCATCTCTAGGCAGAAATTTAGAAGGGCGGTTAAACTTCTCATCAGGAACGGCCGGTTCTCTAGCATGGTGGGCAGATTCAAACAATTTAGCCAGGGGTGTCCCCTGGGTATGGCCAATATCCAAAACCCTAACCACAGACGCAAGCCCTTTGGGGTGGGAAGCGCACTTAGGAGATCAAATAACCCAGGGTCCTTGGTCAGAGGAACAAAACTCAGCTTCGTCAAAAATGAAAGAACTATTAGCGGTAAAACTTGCCCTCGATCACTTTCTAGGCTCCCTTCAGTCCCACCTTGTAAGGGTGTTCTTGGACAACCAAGTGGTAGTAGCATATCTGAACCACCAGGGAGGCACAAGATCGCTGTCTCTGATGGACATGACAGTCATCTTTCATCTAGCATCTTAGGCTCATTGTCAGCACTCCACATAAAGGGCACAGAAAATCGGACAGCAGATTTCTTAAGTCAAACACGACTGAGACAAGGGGAGTGGGAGCTAAATCAGACAGTATTCAATCAGATCGCAGAACATTGGGGTTTGGCCAGAAATAGACCTGTTTGCAAACATCCGGAACCAGAAAATGCAGGCTTTCTGCTCAATTGATCCCTTGGGGAGCCCAGTTGCTCTAGATGCTTTTTCGATACCTTGGAATTACCATCTAACTTACGCCTTCCTGCCAATAGCCCTGATTCCCTTAGGGCTGAGGAAAATTTGGGAGGACAACGCGGGGGTGATCATAATGGCAAAACCAGCTAACATAGAGAAACAAAAAACCACATCATGAAAAGCAGACTCACCAAAACCTTGTCAAATGACAAATGCATTAGGAGGGTGCAGTGATTGTAATAGCCCCTTTCTGGCCGAGGAGGACATGGTTTTCGTGGCTGAGGATGATGTCCATCTCAGACCCTTGGGTTCTCTTGGACATCCCGGATCTGTTGTCCCAGGGGCTGGTGGCTCATCCGCAGGTAAAAAAAACTTGCATATGACAGCTTGGAACTTGAAAGGGCACTACTGAGCAATAGGGGGTTATCGTCAAACTTAGTCACCACTAGGGTTGAGCGAAACGGGTCGGTCATTTTCATAGGTCGCCGACTTTTGGCAAAGTCGGGTTTCATGAAACCCGACCCGATCCCTGTGTGGGGTTGGCCATGCGGTACGCGACTTAAACGCCAAAGTCGCGTTTTAATGATGCGAAAAGCGCCATTTCTCAGCCAATGAAGGTGGACGCAGAGTGTGGGCAGCGTGATGACATAGGTCTCAGGCCCCACCATCTTAGAGAAGGGCATTGCAGTGATTGGCTTGCTTTCTGCGGCGTCACAGGGGCTATAAAGGGGCGTTCCCGCCGACCGCCATCTTACTGCTGCTGATCTGAGCATAGGGAGAGGTTGCTGCCGCTCCGTCAGAAGCAGGGATAGCGTTAGGCAGGGTCCATTAACCCCCAAACCGCTTGTGCTGTAGCGATTTCCACTGTCCAACACCACCTTTTGTTTGCAGGGACAGTGGAGGCTACATTTTTTTTCCTCAGCACTGTAGCTCATTGGGCTGCCCTAGAAGGCTCCCAGATAGCTGCATTGCTGTTTGTACACCGCTGTGCAAACCAACTGCTTTTTTCAAAGCACAAGTCCTGTTGCTCCTTCCTTTCTGCACAGCTTTCTTGTTTGTTTGTCCACACTGTTGACTTTTTTGGTGCAGCAGTCCACTCCTTGTTATTGCTGCCTGCCATACATTGCTGAGATTACTGCAGGGAGATGGTAATTGTAGGACAGTCCCTTTTTTTTTGTTTCGTTATATCTCTTCAAGCCACTTTCTGCCACAGAAAATATACTATAATACAGTGGCCCAGATTTATTCACTAGTCTCCCTGAAGAAGAAGAGTGCAGATTAAAATTGGCATTTCTGCTTCAGTCCCATTCCTGTGTGTGCCACCTGTCTCAAATTGTGTGCCACATTAAACCTAGTGTGTAATACTGGGTCAGATTTCTTTTAAATTCTTCTTGAAAAAAAAAATAGTGGGAGATTAAGATTGGCATTTCTGCTTCAGTGCCACTCCTGTGTGTGCCACCTGTCTCAAATTTTGTGCCACAGAACATATACTGTAAGAGTGGGCCACATTTCTTCAATATTCTCCCAGAAAAAATAAAAAGGGGGAGATTTGAATTGTTAGTGTCTGCATCAGCGTCATTCCTGTTAGTGGCATATCTGTCTGCCACTGAAGCTGTGTACTGTTATACATTGGGCCTGATTTTCCCTGCAGTCTGACCCACCTATAAAGGGATATATAAATCCAACAGAAGTTTGAGTTCACGTTGTAACTGGTTTTACAGTAACAAATACTGTTAGTTTGGTTAAGTTTTTCAAACAATGAGGAAGTCTGGTGGAAGAGGTCGTGGCCGTGGGCGGTCATTGCCAGCTAGTAATGATGGTAGTGGTGGTGGAGCATCAGGTGGTCGTGGGAAAAGCAATATAGCACCTAAGTCTTGAGTTGTTGAGCTAGGTTTGTCGTCTGGCTACATAAGGCCTCAAACGCTCCCTTTTCTGGGAGTAGGAAAACCGCTTTTAAAGCCGGAGCAGCAAGAACAAGTTTTGGCTTTCCTTGCTGACTCAGCCTCTAGCTCTTTCGCCTCCTCTTCTGAAACTGCTAAATGTAAAAGCAGCGCGTCGTTAGTGGATGTTCACGGTCAGGGAGAAGTCGCTTCTTGTCTTCTTCACCAAGAACAACAGAGAAGGATGCGTCAGGCGACACAACGGGTTACTCCATGGTGCTCTTTACACATACCGTTCCTGGGTTAGAAAGTGAAACGGTTAACAGGCCATGCCCATTACAAGTTGAATCGGACATGGAGTGCACAGATGTACAGCCACAGCCAGATTACTATGCTGATCCTTTGACTCAGACCACAACATTGCCCTCGCAGTGTACTGATCCAGAATCAGACCCTGATGAGACTATGGTGCCCCGTCACGAACGCTATACCACAGGCTTACACGGTGACACAGACTAAGTTGCACACGAGATAGAAGAGGAGGTCATAGATGACCCAGTTGTTGACCCCGATTGGCAGCCATTGGGGGAACAGGGTGCAGGCGGCAGTAGCTCTGAAGCAGAGGAGGAGGAGCCACAGAAGGCATCAACATCGCAACAGGTTCCATCTGCCAGGCCCGTATCTGGCCAAAAACGCGTGGCAAAACCAGTTGTAGGACAGCGTGGACATCCGGTTAAAGAAGCTCAGTCTGCAATGCCTGAAAAGGTATCCGATAGTAGAAAGAGTGCAGTCTGGCATTATTTTAAACAACATCCAAATGATCAGCGCAAAGTCATCTGTCAAAAATGTTCAACTACCTTAAGCAGAGGTCAGAATCTTAAAAGTCTAAATACAAGTTGCATGCGTAGACATTTAACCACCATGCATTTGCAAGCCTGGACTCACTACCAAACGTCCCTTAAGGTTGTAGCACCCTCGGCCAATGAAGCTAGTCAGCAACGCTACATCCCTTCCCTCACTGTAAGCCCACCATTTCCCGCACCACCTGCAGCAAATGTGCAGATTTCGTCGCCAGGCCAAAGCAGTCAGGGAATCACCAGTTTCGTAGTAGGAAACACTGCATGTAGGGCACCAGCAAGAATACCATCTCCAACCCTCTCTGTCTGCCATGTCCACCGGCACCCCCGCTAGTTCCACAATCTGCAGCTCTCCAGTCCAGCTCACCCTACATGAGACTCTCGTTAGGAAAAGGAAGTACTCGTCCTCGCATCCGCGTACACAGGGTTTGAACGCCCACATTGCTAGACTAATCTCATTAGAGATGATGCCCTACCGGTTAGTTGAAAGCGAAGCTTTCAAAGCCCTGATGGACTACGCAGAACCACGCTACGAGCTACCCAGTCGACACTACTTTTCGAGAAAAGCCATCCCAGCCCTCCACCAGCATGTAAAAGACCGCATTGTCCATGCACTCGGGCAATCTGTGAGTACAAAGGTGCACCTGACAACAGATGCATGGACCAGTAGGCATGGCCAGGGACGTTACGTGTCCATCACGGCTCACTGGGTTAATGTGGTGGATGCAGGATCCACAGGGGACAGCAATATTGGGACAGTTCTGCCTAGCCCACGGTCTAGGAAACAGTTGGCTGTAGGCATTCGCCCCCCCTCCTCCTCCTCCTCATCCTCCTGCAGAAGCAAGAGCTCGTCCACAGACCGCAGTCGCACGAGCACTCCATCCGCAGCTGCCACTGTTGCACACGAGGTGTCCCATTATGGGACACCTAGTGGCAAGCGTCAGCAGGCTGTATTGGCAATGAAGTGTTTGGGCGACAACAGACACACCGCGGAAGTTCTGTCCGAGTTCTTGCAGAAAAACTCAGTCATGGCTGGGCACTGTACATCTTGAGGCAGGCAAGGTAATGAGTGATAACGGGCTGCCATAGCCCTTTCACAACTGAAACACATTCCTTGCCTGGCTCACACCTTAAACCTGGTGGTGCAGTGCTTCCTGAAAAATTATCCGGGGTTACCCGACCTGCTCCTCCAAGTGCGCAGACTTTGCTCGCATATCCGCCGTCCGCCTGTGCACTCCAGCCGTATGCAGAACCATCAGCGGTCTTTGAACCTTCCCCAGCATCGCCTAATCATCGACGTTGCAACAAGGCGGAACTCCACACTGCACATGCTTCAGAGACTGTGCGAACAGAGGCGTGCTGTTATGTATTTGTGGGAGGATACACATACACGGGCAGGCAGTTCGATGGCAGACATGGAGTTGTCAGGTGTGCAGTGGTCGAAGGTACAAGACCTGTGTCAAGTCCTTCAGTGTTTTGAGGAATGCACACGGCTGGTTAGTGCAGACAACGCCATAATAAGCATGAGCATCCCCCTAATGCGTCTGCTGATGCAAAGTTTGACGCACATAAAGGAGCAGGCGTCTGCAGCCGAGGAAGAGGGAAGCCTTGATGACAGTCAGCCATTGTCTGGTCAGGGCAGTCTACAGGACGAGGTAGCGGGCGAAGAGGACGAGGGGGATGATGGGGATGAGTATTTTTTTGTATGAAGAAGCGTCACCGGGGCCAATAGCAACTGGTGGCGTTGCAAGGCCGGGTTCAGGGTTTTTTAGGGAGACAAGTGATGTAGATTTGCCTGAAACTGCCCCTCAACCCAGCACAACCGCAGATTTGCCAGCTTGAACTTTGGCCCACATGGCGGATTATGCCTTACGTATCCTCAAAAGGGACCCACGCATTATTAAAATGATGACCGATGACTATTACTGGTTGGCCTGCCTCCTTGATCCTCGCTATAAAGGCAAATTGCAAAATAGCATGCCACATGAGAACCTCGAACAAATATTAGCAACCAAACAAGCAACTCTTGTAGACCGTTTGATTCAGGCATTCCCAGCACACAGCGCCGGTGATGGTTCTCACACGAGCTGTAGGGGGCAACAGGGCAGAGGTGTTAGAGTTGCACAAATCAGAAGTGGCGTTGGACAGAGGTTTTCTGACCAGGTTGTGGAGTGATTTCGCAATGACCGCAGACAGGACGGGTACTGCAGCATCAATTCAAAGTGACAGGAGACAACATTTGTCCAGTATGGTTACTAACTATTTTTCATCCCTTATCAATGTTCTCCCTCAACCGTCATTCCCATTTGATTACTGGGCATCCAAAGTAGACACCTGGCCTGAATTGGCAGAATATGCATTGCAGGAGCTTGCTTACCCAGCAGCTAGTGTGCTATCAGAAAGAGTATTCAGTGCTGCTTTTTCAATATTGACCAAAAAAAGGACTCGTCTGGCTACCCAAAATGTTGATGATCTAACCTTCATTAAAATGAACCACTCATGGATTTTGAATTATTTTGCCTCACCTTTCCCGTCTGACACCTAGCTTTCCTATAAAAAGGTCTTGCTTGTGAACTCGTCTTACTGACTGTTCCAATCTCTTAATTGATCCAGGGAACTAGTCTGATTGCCGTATGTGGAGTCGGGAAGGAATTTTTTTCCCCAATGTGGAGCTTACTCTTTGCCACATGGGGTTTTTTTTTGCCTTCCTCTGGATCAACATGTTAGGGCATGTTAGGTTAGGCTATGGGTTGAACTAGATGGACATATAGTCTTCCTTCAACCTTAATAACTATGTAACTATGTAATTTGCAGCAGCTGTTTGTCCAGCATACAACATGTTTACACCTCCCTAAATGGGCTAACTCCCCCCACGGGGCTGTGGTCGCGCCACTTGGCGCAAGCACCCGTGAGAGTGCCGTTTGTCTGAAGAGGTGGGTGTGCCCGCTTTTGGTCAACGGCACTGCAACTGGGTCCCTCATAGTACAATAAAGTGTCTCTGGCGGTGGTGGTGCGCACCCAACGTCAGACACACTGTTGTAACATGAGGGGCCCTGGGCCTGTACCGCCGGCCACAAGAGAGTTCCCCCCCCCAGCTCAAACAGTGCTCTACCACTTGCAAAATTATCTCTCACAGCTCCACCAATGTTTAGTCTATGCGCTGACATCCTTCAATGCCTGGCACTGACAATACCAATTTGTTGACATGTATGATGCTAGTTAAAATAGTCAGGGTCAGTGTCCTATATTGACACCAGTAAATACTTAGCGCCAAATTACTATGTTTGAAACTCAGCAGAGGAGCCCACCCCTGTACCTAAGTATGCCACCCTTTTGTTTTTTGGTTTTGTTGTTTTGTGAGACATTAACATCTATTTATTTTTTGGGACTACTAACTGTCAGGCACTCCTTCCAATCGTCCTCCGCTGACCACACCAATGCTGCCTGTGTACCTCTGCAAGATAATTCAAACAGCTTTGAGCCTAATTTTTTTATTTTAGGCCTACTAAGTCTGTCTGCAGTCCCTCCTTCCATTTGTCCTCCACTGAGCACACCAATGCCGACTGTGTACCCATGTAACTTTTTGTCATCCTGCAGTGAGCCTACTTTGTGGTGTAAGGCCTACTAGCAGTGTCTGTCTGCGCCACTTAATACAGCTGTCCTCCTCTAAAAAAAAAAATGGCGGATTTTCAGCTTGTCAGAATTATAAAACTGCATTGGGGCCACAAGTTTCGTTGTGGTCTACATACTGAGTCTTCCGCTCCAAGGTGTTCTCTCTGTTGCCTCTCTTTCGCTTCTATCTTGAAGCTCTTGTTAAGTAGTTGTTGAAACAACACTGCATTAGGCCTACAAGTTGGGTCTGGGTTGTAGAGACAGTGTCTGCCGCTCCAAGGTGTTCTCCAGGTTGCCTCTCCATGGTGTTCTCCAGGTTGCCTCTCCATAGCTTCTATCTTCTAGCTCTCGTTAAGTAGTTGCTGAAACCACAGTGCATTAGGCTTGCAAGTTGGGTCTGGCTTGTAGAGACGGTGTCTCCCGCTCCAAGGTGTTCTCCAGGTTGCCACATAATCGAAGCTGCATAGAGCCCATTTTGTTATTTTAGGCCTACTAAGTCTTTCTGCGGTCCCTCCTTCCAATTGTCCTCCACTGAGCACACCAATGAAGACCGTGTACCCATGTAACCTTTTTTAAACCTGCGTCGAGCCAACTTTGTGGTGTAAGGCCTACTTGCAGTGTCTGGCTGCGCCACTCAATACAGCTGTCCTCTTTAAAAAAAAATGACCTGCAATTATCAGGTTTTCAGCCTATCGGAATTTTAAAACTGCAGTGGGGCTACTAGTTTGGTTGGGGCCTACTAACGGTGTCTGCCGCTCCAAGGTGTTCTCCTGGTTGCCTTTCCTGAGCTTCTATCTTCAGGCTCTTGTTAAATGGAACAACTGCATTTGGCCTACTAGTTGGGTTGGGGCCTACTAGTTGGGTTGGGGCCTACTATCGGTGTCTGCCGCTTCTTGATGTTCTCCTCCACTGAACAAACCAGTGCCGCCTGCTTACTTCTGTTACCAATTTTGAACTGCATTTAGCCTACTTACTGATTTGGGCCTACTCACTGTGTCAGCCTCTCATTACAGTTGTACTCCACTGAACAAAGCAATGCCCCCTGTTTAGTCCTGTTACCAATTTTGAACTGCATTTAGCCCACTTTATTCTTTGGGCCTATATCTGTGTTTCCTCCTCATCCTGCCCATTGCCCAGCCAGTGATAGATGAGTCTGCTGGTACATTGACCCATAACGCAACATTCCCCGTGCATGCTACACAGCAAGATTGTGACCCTGCTGAAAGTCAGGTTCCCCTTCCCGCATACCATACCACCTTACACGGGGACAAACAGGAAGGTGCAGATGAAAGTGCAGGTTCCTTCATCAGGTGGGGGGAGGAATTATCGTTGGCGACGTCACTGGCACAGGGCCCCTCATAGTGCGCAAAAGTGTCGCTGCCGGTGGGAGGCGCCCCCGCCGTGCAAACACACCGCTGTACTTTGAGGGACCCTGTGCCATTGCCAATGCCAACGAGTGGGCCCCCCCTGCTTGCTCAGGATCACAGCACTTGCAAAGTGGAAATACTTACCTCTCCCTGCTCCACTGCCGTGATGTGGTCCAGATTTCCTGGGCCCACTAAATACTTGAACCAGCCCCACCCCCCACAACTTTAGCCAAATGACCCCCAATTTCCAATGCCTTACTATTATTATAAGGTAAATTAAGATTGACAAGCTTCAGTAACAAAAATGTATGTTTTTGCCATTAAAATGGGCACTGTACATGTTTTCCTGGCCTCCACTCACTGCCGACTATGCTCCCCCATTGACTTGCATTGGGTTTCGTGTTTTGGTCGATCCCTGACTCTTCGCGATAATCGGCCGATTCCACTCGACTCGACTTTTGAGATAGTCGGGTTTCGTGAAACCCGACTCGACCCTAAAAAACTAAGTCGCTCAACCCTAGTCACCACTCTACTACAAAGTAGGAAACCTGTAACTACCAAGGCGCATGGGAGGGTTTGGGAAAAATGTATTTCTCAGGTGCCAATCTAGTTGGGGAAGTTCCAATAAACAAAATCTTAGAATTCCTACAGAAGGATTTGGAGCAGAGTCTGTCCACAAGCACCTTAAAGTTCACATTGCAGCCAAAGGGGCAGGAGCTCCTGCAACCCTCAACCTACTGTCTCCTTCCCCATAATCCTGTAGAATGTAAGCCCGCAAAGGCAGGGTCCTCGCCCCTCTGTATCAGTCCGTCATTGTTAGTTTGTTTACTGTATGTGAAATTTGTAACTTGTATGTAACCCCTTCTCATGTACAGCACCATGGAATCAATGGTGCTATATAAATAAATGATAATAATAATAATAATAAAGGGGCCCTGTACAACTGACCTTGCTGGGAACCGTTGGGTAGCGAGGTGTATAAAGGCTTCAAGTAGATCTAGACCGATTTCCCTTCATGCTACTCCACCCTGGGACTTAAATTTAGTCCTTTCTGCGTTAACTAAGGCTCCTTTTGAACCTCTGTCAGAAGCCCGGCTGAAAATGATATCTCTTAAAACATCCCTGCTCATAGCTTTAACATCGGCACGTAGAGCTAGCGATATCCAGGCTTTGTCAGCATACCTGCCTTTCACACAGATACTGGAGAATAGAGTTGACCTTATAACCGACCCAGCCTATCTTCCGAAAGTGGCATCGTGGTTTCACAGGTCGCAAGAAATCTTCCTGCCCTTCTGCCCCAATCCCAAAAATAAGGGGGAAGAAGTCCTACATACATTAGATGTAAGGAGATGCCTAATCCAGTATCTGGTAGCTACAAGGGAGTGTAGGAAGGATAGGTATTTTTGTATGCTTCTAGGGTCCACTGAAAATACAGAAAGCATCGAAGGTCACGCTGGCAAGCTGGATAAAAGACGCTATCACACTATCATATTCCTCATGTGGAGCAGCTATTCTGGAGGAGATAAGAGCCCATTCGACCAGAGCAGTGGCGTCTTCTTGGTCAGAGAGCCGGTGCCTCAATAGAGCAGATATGTAGAGCCGCTACTTGGTCTTCTCCCTCTACCTTCTTTAACCATTATTGGCTAGACCTGGCCTCTTCTTCAGATCTTGCCTTTGGGAGAAGGCTTCTGGAGACAGTGGTCCTCCCTTAATGTGCAATCTATATAATTCTCTCCGTGGTGCCATCATGGGGGAAAGAGAAAAACATAGTTACGTACTGATAACTGTATATCTCTGAGCCCATGACGGCACCGGTACATTCCCTCCCTTCACGTGTGGGTGTGCACACTGAAATTAGTTTGGAAAATAGCCGCGCCGTGCCTCTATTAAGCTTATTTTAATGTTAAATATTTTTGTACAGCCGTTCAAGTTGCAGTCTGAAGTTCCGTTAATGCTCTGTAAACCAACTGATGCGGGAGAGGGGTACTGCCGCCTTTTATCTGTAGGCTTCCTGTCCCTGTGGGGGCGGATCCCCTCTCTCCATGGTGCCGTCATGGGCTCAGAGAAATACCATTATCGGTAAGTAACTGTTTTCCCATATGTCTACTTTAAATCTGTTTCATTTTTAAAACCTAATTTGTTAGAAGGGTTAAACGTTTATCAGCAATTTCTAATTTTTCCAACAAGATTTACAAAACCACTTTTTCTCCTACGCCTCATTGGGGGACACAGAACGTGGTGTATACTGCTGCCACTAGGAGGCTGACACTAAGTCATACAAAGAAAGTTATCTCCTTCCCTGCAGTATACACCCTCCTGCTGGCTCTCAGCTAACCAGTTCTTGCTTAGTGTCTGCAGGAGGCACTTGGGTTTGGTTCAGACCCCAACGTTTTTATTTAATTTTTTTACGTTTCTGTTATTTTTTAATTAATGGAGTGAAGGGGGTGACTGATCCTTTCAAGATTCCGATCTCCCCCGAATCATCAACAGGTGAGAACGCCGAGTATACCTCCCCGTACCCTCTCCTGCGATGTGGGAAGCCATGCCTGATCTCACTTCAGAGGCGACTGTTCCTTCGGGTCCCGATCTCCCCACACCATCAGCAGGCGACCACATGGAGTGTTGCCTCCATGTATCCTCTCCTGGAGCCAGGCCTAATGCCGGACAACTGGCCCTGTCCACCTGGGAGCTGAACTCCGGGGATGTACAGAGGCCCCCCTCTATGGCGTCCGAGCAGCCCCCACTGTCCCACCACTGTAAAATAAGATGGCACAAGGAGGCGGACAGTTCCTCTCCACCTCCGTAACAAAGGGATGGTGGATTGAGGTTTATCCCTCTATCCCTCCACCTGCATCGCGGAGGCTCCATGCCGGGATGCGCACCGATGGCGAGTGGATCCAGTCAGCGATGGGCCTCTGCAGTGGGATATTCACATGCTGACAGGCAGCCTCCGCTTCCCTGTGGCCCACCTTCCTGTGGTAACACTCCGTCCTGCTGCAAAAATTTAGCCCCCGGCTTCGGCTGATGTGTAGGCCGCATCCCAGAAGCCGCGCCCGCACTATGGCGCACTAAGGCGGCTCCACCCACCTTTTCTGGCGCTTCTTCCCTGGTACGGGAGTGTTCGCTTCCCTCGGCAACACTGGTATTGCTCACGCAGAAATGTAGGCCCCGGCTTGGGCCTGTTCATGGAAGTCATGAAGCTCCGCCCACATAACATATGTGGCACCGCCCACAAATTGGCGCCTCTCGCTCTCTGCGAGACTTTACCACCTCTGCAACTCCCAGTGGCCATCTTGGTCCACCCTGTCGGCACACACAGGGGCTATGGTTTTGCATTAAAGGGGCACAACGACTCTGCAACAGAGTAAGGAAGTAGTGCACTCTTCCCCTGCATCTTCCCCCTGTACTTAACATGACCAGTCTTAAAGGCACATGACCAGTATTCCCTGGTCTTAAAGGTGCATGACCAGTATTCCCTGGTATTAAAGGCACATGACCAGTCCAAAGCCGGTCACCCTAAATGAGCTCAGGAACCCTGCGCCACTGACCCCAGCTTATCCCAGAGTACCTAGTTCCCTGAGTGGGCTTCGTTACTGCCGCAACCCATGGATTCTCTGACAAGAGATTGAATCCCTCCGTGAACCCTCTGTGGCTCGGAGTGCTCGCAGGACCAATATAGATGGTCCCTTTCCTTCATGCGAGCCGTCGGCTAGCAGGAGCCGCAGGTTTTCTAGAAATGTACAAGCGTCTATAAACGTACGCGCGCCTAGAAAACAGAAGTTTCATTTCCTGAACCCTCACCAATGATTGGCTGAGAACTAGTCTCTGAATATCGATCGGATATTGCCTTGGTTCTGGACTCTCCTGAACTTCATTAAAGGATGGATTCGCCACTCTAGATCACGCAGTGTCCCTCATAAGGAGACTAAACTCCCAGCAGAGCATTTGCTATTCACGCGGACACGGAGCGTCTGGATGAGCGATCCACTGGACAGAAACCTCTGCAAGCGCAGTATTCTTTTTCAGCCAATATGCAAACACGCGGGGTGTCCACTCCACGTATACCCACCTAAGACGTGACAGGCCATGCTTGGTCTGATTCTTAAGGGCAACGGGTCCTTTTAAAGGGCACCAATCTCCCCACACCATCGATAGATGAGCACATGGAGTGTCACCTCCATGTATCCTCTTCTACAGCCAGGCCTAATGCGGGACAACCAGTCCTGTCCACCCAGGGACCTTACTTCTGTGGATGTACAGAGGCTCCCTTTTTGCCATCCAAACAGACCCTCTGCATCTCCACTATTTAGCAGATGATGCAAGAAGGTGGACAATCCCTTTCCACTTCCCTGTTAAGAGGATGGTGGATCGATGGTTCATCATTTTAACTCCGCAACATCAAAAGAGAGTGGCAATAGTAAGAGACGTTTTTTCCTGACCTTCTGCATGCAGCCGCGTATTCTGCCACTTGGCAGATAAACTGGGTAGAATCTCCTGTGGTATACCTACCAGTATCCCTACCCGATGGGTCCTCAATTAAAAATACAACGGACTGTCAGATAGCAAATCTAGTTTCATCCGTCTTGCGGCCTCCAGTTCAGCGCTCTACCCTTCCTCAGCCGCCGCATGTGTTGCTAGAGCAATGGTCTCTTGGTCAGAGACCTTAACTATTTTGAATACCTATAGACTCAACCAGCAGTGGATCAGTTGTCCAGGACGGTCTAGATCTAAGGGATCTTGGTTCCAAAATGGGGACCGAAAAGTAAGACCGACCCTGAACTTCAAACTTCTACCAAGCTTGACAAGGTCCCCTTTTTTCGGATGGAGTTCCTCCGCTCAGCCATTACCTCAACGGAAAAATGGTGGAGTTTCTCGCATCCACCGACATTTGGGATGCTTACCTTCACATTCCTGTGTTTTTCCCCTCTTCAAAATTCCTTTGCTTTCCCGAAAAGCATTTTCAAATCACAACCTTGTCTTTAGGCCTTGTTACCGCACCCAGAGTGTTTGCAGGGGGTATGGCGGCTGTCATGTTCCTCTTGCACCCTAGAGGTGTGGTCGTCCTGCCCTGCGACTTTCTAGCTGCTCTTCCAGCCCTGCGCTGAGTCGTCTATATCTCTTACTATACCCTCTCTCTCCTGGGCTGGCAGCTAAACTTAGACAAGTTTTTCCTCGTTTCCAGCCCAGCAGATATCTCTTTTGAGGATGATCCTGGAATCTTCCAGGTGGTTGGTGACTCTCCCTTGAGACAAGGCCGTGCCCGTTCAACAGAGAGCTTGTGCACTTCTTCACTCATCCCCTCATTCCATTCGATTTGTTAGGAGGGTTCTGAGAAAAATTTGTGACGACAATGGAATCATTTTCCTTTGCTCCTCTCGTTTTCTGCAGGTCAATCAGGCTTTCAGAGGATAGCCTCTGAGCTCCTTCCTCATCTAGGGGAGATCCTTTCTCCCGGTTCAATGGTTATTAGTGTCTACCGATGCCAGTCCTCTTCTCCTGATCATTGTTCTGGGGATCTGAACGATACGGCTAGTTCTACGGCTGGTCCACTGCCTTCTGGTGGTTCACCCCATCAGATTCAATTGGACAATCCCACGTCTGTGCCATACATCAATCATCTAGCAAGCACCAATGGTCAGGCATCACGGCCGAGGTACCTCGCATTCTCTGTTGGGCCACGATCTATCATTTGGTGATCTCGGCACTACACATCTCAGGAGTAGAACTCTGGGCAGCGGACACCGTCGGGGTCCCACCTCATGTGAGTGGGAACTTCACCCGGAAGTCTTCCATCAGTTCTGTCTTCTCTGAAGCACTCCAGATGTAGGTCAGATGGCGTCCAGACTGAACGCCAATGTACTCTAAGTTCATGGTTTGGCCTCCAGGTCCAAAAGCCGTCGCAGTGCATGCTCTGGTTCTTCCATGGTACCAGTTTTTTTCACCCTTCTTCCACTACTTCCGAGATCTTTTCGGAAGCAGGAAGGGCCCCAGTGATCCTGGGAGATCTGCACTGACCATATCAGGTTTTCTCGTTTGCGAAACTAGTATTTTTCCGTCTTATTGCAACTAAACTGCAAATATGGAATTCCTGGCAGGTAGTCTTCACATGTGGTTCTTCCGTATCGCATACCGTTATATCTTTGGGACCGTAATGACCCTGGGAGTCTTACAGTAGACTCCTTTTGATCTGAACAGACTTTACTATCAGGGAAGGTTGCCCTTTTTCCTCTGCGATCCCCTCATCCTGACGAGTCTTTGGAGCTAGCCGCTCTGTTCTTTCAGACTTTTTTCATTTATTATCATCAAAGCAAGTTTGTCCTCAGGCCATCCCTGCCCCTTGTTACCAAGGTGGTATTGTATTCCCACTATTATGAGGACATTGTTCTTCCCTCATCTTTCTGCACCAGTCCGCATAGCGAAATGGGTTCCCCATTTACTGGACATGGTGAATGCTCTGAGTAGGTACGTCTCGAGGACGGCATCCTTCCGAAGGTTGGACACTTGATTTGGGCTACCTCACTGTAAGAGGAAGGCTTCCTGACTGTTACAGGAAGGGTTTAGCTGTTTTCATCAGCCATGTTAGCTTGATGGATTTGTTACACCATCCAGGAGTCCTTCCGTGTTAGATGTCAGCCTATCTCCCTGCCTATCGAGGTTTCTTAGATTCTAGGCACCAGGCGTCGGCACAGCACACCTGCAAGCTTGCAGGTTTGTCCAGTCCGCATACATTCTTGAAGCACTATAATTCCCAGACTTCCCATTCCCAAAAAAATTTCTCATCAAAATGTTTATACCCAAATTTTGCATTTTCACAAGGTTAACAGGAGAAAATGGCCCATATAATTTGTTGTGAAATATCTCCTGAGTATGCAGATACCACTTATTTGGGGGGAAAACTACTGTTTGGGCACACAGCAGGGCTCGGAATGAAAGGAGCACCATTAGACATTTGGAGTGCAAAATTAGCTGGTTTATTAGCTGATGCCATGTTACATTTGCAAAGACCCTGACGTGTCTAAACAGTGGAAAACCCCACAATTGACTTCATTTTGAAGACTATACCCCTCAAGTAATTTATTTAGAGGTGTGGTGAGTAGGGTTGAGCGACCTTTACTTTTATAGGATCGGGTCGGGTTTCACGAAACCCGACTTTTTCAAAAGTCGGGTCGAGTGAAATCGGCCGATCCTATAAAAAAGTCGGGGTCGGCCGAAACTCGAAACCCAATGCAGTGCATTGGGTTTCTATGGTTCCCAGGGTCTGAAGGAGCGGAAACTCTCCTTCAGGCCCACGATCCATATTTTAGTGTAAAATAAAGAATTAAAATAAAAAATATCGCAATACTTACCCTCTGACGCGCCCTGGTACTAACCGGGAACCTTCCTTCCTTAGAATCAGCTTTCCAGGACCTTCGGTGACGTCGCGGCTTGTGATTGGTCGCGCGAGCGGTCACATGGGCGGCCGCGCGGCCAATCACAAGCCGCGACGTCACCGCAAGGTCCTGGAAGGCTGATTCTAAGGAAGGAAGGTTCCCGGTTAGTACCAGGGCGCGTCAGAGGGTAAGTATTGGGATATTTTTTATTTTAATTCTTTATTTTACACTTAAATCTGAATTCCAATACCAATTCCCGATATAAACATATCGGGAATCGGTATCGGAATTCCGATTCTAGATTCAAAAGATCGCCGACTTCATGGTCGACCCCACACAGGGGTCGGGTTTCATGAAACCCGACCTTGCCAAAAGTCGGCGACTTCTGAAAATTTTCGACCCGTTTCACTCAACCCTAGTGGTGAGCACTTTGAACCCACAAGTGCTTCACAGAATTTTAAGTTGAACCGTGAAAATTTTGTTTTAGCCCCAAATTGTTTTTCTCAAGGGTAACAGAAGAAAATGGACCATATAATTTGTTGTGCAATTTCTCCAGCGTTCGCCAATATCCTCTATGGTTGGAAACTATTTTTCAGGCACAGTGCAAAGCTCAGAAGGGAATGTGTGCTATATTGAAATGCAGGTTTGCGTGTCACATTGGAAGAGCCCCTGAAGTGCCTGAACAGCAGAACTCCTCCCCCATAAGTGACACCATTTACAAACTGCACCACACCATGAATACATCTAGTGATGCAGTGAGGATGATGACACCACAGGTGTCACAAAATTTTATACCATTGGGTGGTGAAAAAAGAATAATTACAGTACATTTTTATCACTAATATACTGTTTAAGTGACTGTTACTGTTTTTAAATTGGTAAAAAGGCCCCATAATTTGTTACACAATTTCTCTTGAACTTGGCCATACCGCATAGGTGGCTGTACAGTAAAGTAGCGCTAGTTGACTTTTGCAGTGCTGATTTTTCTAGAATAGTTTGCCGGCTCCATTTGCAGAACCCTTGGTGTGCGTAAATAGTGGAAAGTCCCCTCAAGTCACCCCCTTATTGGTTTACACCTCTGGGAATTCATCTATGGTTGTAGTGACTATTGATTTTGACTCTATGGGCGTATTCCAGAAACAAACATGAAGTGGAAGTAGCAGAGTTAAACTTGCAAATAAGTCATTATAGCACCCATATATTGTGCTCAGCTTGCGCTTCTGGAGGCAAGTACCTATAAGTTGAGTGGGCTACGTTAATGCCAAACATGTGGATGAACACAAAACCGCATGAGATATAAGAAAATGATTATAAAAATTTACTTTTATTCAAATTAATTAAAATCCTTTCCACAATTAAATAAGATTTTTGCAACTCTTGCAATTGGATCCCTCGTGTTGTGATCTATTTGCCAAGACACAATAATATTTGTTCTTATATATTTGTATATAAAATACACACAAAATCATAGATCCATCCTAGTAGTAGAGAATGTCAAATTGTCATCAGTCTCTTCCCCTTATGAGTCGCATTCAGGTCTTAGTAGTAGACCTTTAGCTCAAAGCATTCAAAATATTAACCACGTGTAGCCTATTGATGGTGATCAAAATACCTAGTGGTTATTGACTAAAGATAAATGCTAATAAAGTGATGAGTGCATCATATAGCCTAAGGCTATGTGCCCACGTTGCGGATTCGTGTGCGGATTTTTCCTCACCATTTTTTAAAAATCCGCAGGTAAAACGCACTTCGTTTTACCTGCAGATTAACCGCCGATTTACCACGGATTTCCTGCTTTTTTTTTTTTGGTGCAGAATTCACCTGCGTTTTTACATCTGCGGATTCCTATTGAGGAGCAGGTGTAAAACGCTGTGGAATCCGCACAAAGAATTGACATGCTGCGGAAAATAAACCGCAGCTTTTCCGCAGCATGGGCACTGCAGATATGGTTTTCCATAGGTTTACATGGTACTGTCATATCCATCCCAAAATGGTATCAATAAACGCCTTCTCACCCCACAAAAGAGCCGTGAGAGGGCTCTATCGACTGAAAATCGACAGTGTTACGGGTCTTGGAGAATGGAGACACAATCAATAAAAAAATTTTTTTGACTGTTACTTTTTATATAGATTCAGAATTTTTTTTTTTAATAAAATAGTAACAAAAACAAAAACTGGACAAGTTTGGTATTGCCATAATTGTACTGATGAGTAAAATCATAGTTTAGAGAAATATCTACGGTATTTCACCTTACTTGTTTCAGAACATTTTGGAGCCCATGTGTGTAGGCTCCACTTCAGACATGTTTTTATTTGTGTTCTTTTTACAGATCATTATTGGTTTAAGGGTGCAGATACAGAACATTAAGGATGAAGCTGATCTGAATGGAAGACGACTGGCTGAAGAAAATGAGATGCTGAAGCAGCATTTGAAAATCAAGGTGTGACTAATATTTACTTGTGGTTATTCTGTTTTAGCCTTATGATAAAGTCTTAATGATAAATTCTGGCTTTTCACAGGACCAGGAGATCCAAGGTCTCCAGAGTCTGGCGGAGCGGGCTATCCAGCTGGAGGCTTCAATAACAGAACTTCAGGGGCAGCTGGATGAAAGCAGGAAGCTCGTGTCAGCCGTGGGGGAACCGAAACCCAAAAGAGGCTTGTTGTCTAGTATTAAAAATTCCATGAGTGTCACTCCAAAAAAGATGAAAGGTGTGGAAAAAACTGAGGAATCTACTGGCTTGGCTAGGAAAAAACCTTTGCTGGCTCGTAAATGAGGAGCCTATTATTTTAAGCTACTTCTATGTATAAACCGGCTATGTATTATATGTATGTGTTTGTATGTAATTAAATAAAACAATTCAACTTTTAATATTTTGTTTTTTTGCAGATCCTTTCCCCACATTACCTTTCATGACAAATGTACTAGGGTGAGTTTTGCTTTCCTGCTGCCTAAGACGAGTGAAAATTTGTGACACATTAGAGCTTCATCAAGGGAACTGGGAGAGCAAAAAATGGATAATCTACCATCGTTCTATGTTCCCACACAATATTATTTTTTCTATGTTCAATAGTTCAAGAAAAGTGGAAGTGATTTTGCGTATTTTAGCGTAGACTCCTTATGGTGGGTGGGCCGGCTCCAGGTTTTTGTTGGCTCCGGGCGAAAGAATCTCAGTGGGCCCCTTTAACACATACCACAATTCATGATGCACAGATGAGAAATCTAGGTATAGTACATTGCCAAAGATTTCTCTTACATTACATTAATGATATCAGTAGCTCAGAAACCGGACAGTATAGCCCTCCATACAGTACTATGGGCACCACATAGCACTCCATACAGAATGAGCCCCATATAATGCTCCATACAGAATGAGCCCCATATATTGCTCTATACAGAATAACATGCCCCATATATTGCGCCATACAGAAATAATGAGCCCCATATATTGCTCTATACAGAATCTTGCAAAACAATGGGGAGACAAAGAGCGCAATAGGGTCTTATCATTGTTACACAGAGGAGAATATATACCAAATTTGCTCACCTGGTTCGGATGAGATTAGAGCATATAGATAGCGGCTGCTGCAGATCCACAGGTCTTCACCGACCAGAGAAAATAATGTGGTTTTATTCAACGCGTTTCAGGGGTCTCATGCCCCCTTCATCAGGAAATACCACCTGTACAGAATAACATGCCCCATATATTGCTCTATACAGAATAACATGCCCCATATATTGCTCTATACAGAATAATTAGCACCATATATTGCTTAATACAGAATGAGACCCATATAATGCTCCATACAGAATAATGGATCCCATATAATGCTCCATACAGTATATGATGGGCCCCCATATAATACTTGATACAGAATAGACCCCATATAATCCTCTATACAGTATATGATGGACCCCATTTAATGCTCGATACAGAATAGGCAACATATCATCCTCCATACAGTATATGATGGGCCCCATATATGGCTCCAAACAGAATGAGCCCCATATAATGCTCCATATAAAATTGGCTCCATAAGATGCTCCATATGTAATTGGCCCCAAAAGATGCTCCAAAAATTAAAAAAAAAAAAAAAAATTTAAATTCTCTCCTCTCCTCTCCTCACTGGCCACTGCTCTGCTCTGGACTCCTCGGCATATTCCGGCTCTCTGCGTTGTGACTGCTCTGGCTTAGGGCGCACACTAGTGACGTCATAGTGCCTTCTGACCTGATTGTCAGTCACCTCCACCCCCACCCAAAGGTGCTGACACAGGCACTGGGCCTCATAATGCGCCAGTGTCCCTGACAGCGAGTGGGGCCCACCACCTGCTCAGGGCCCTGGCACCTGCCCTGATGCGCCGGGTGCTGACGTCCGCCCTTTGGCTTTGTTCTACATGGCAGCAGGTTTCTAATCTCTTGTGATGATCTGCTGATAAAACAGTGATTTTATCACAAGTACAGCAAGGAGCCCAAAAAGTTACACATTGCTGGAATCAGGGTCTCTGTCTCTACATTATGCTGCCCTCAGAGTGGGTGGCAAAAACCTGGTGACAGATTCCCTTTTAGATAATTTTCAACTGTAACATTGGTTGTTTGCAGCCAGTGATTCAATAAATGAGACTATCTGGTTAAATACAGATAGCAGTGGCGTCATGTTTGCATGTTTATTATTATTTTTTGTCTGTTACCCAAGTTCCATACCATGTAACTCTCTCCTATGGTATACACCTTTTTTACTATTGTGTTGTGGTAACAATATGGTGTGTAATTGGAAGGCCTTATTTATTGTTACATCATAAATTCTACTTTAAATCTATAGTGACTGACCACATAGTACAAGACCTTTCTATGACATATTAATGAATGTTCTTGTGTGTAGACAGATGAGTAAGGATATACATGCATGTGTGTGTATATATGTATGTGAATATGCATGTATGTATGTGTGTATGTATATGTATGCATATGTGTGTGTGTATATTTATATCTATAATATAACGCTGGGAGCGTCACTCTGTCCGAAGCCTTTATAGACTGCGCAGGCGCAAGCTGGGCCTCACAGAGTGACGCTCCCAGGAGATCGCGGTGTGCGTTCACACTGAACGCACACCGCGATCTCCAACAGAGAAGCAGGGACCGCCAGGAGGGTGAGTATCGGCTATATTCACCTGTCCCCGTTCCATCGCTGAGCGCCGCCATCTTCCCGGTCTTCGGTCTGTGACCTTCAGTTCAGAGGGCGCGGTGACGCGCTTAATGCGCGCCGGCGCCGCCCTCTGACTGAACAGTCACAGCCAGGAGACCGGGAAGATGGCGGCGCGCAGCGCTGGAACGGGACAGACAGGTGAGTATAGGAAGTGCTGGGGGGCCTGAGCTGGCGGCGATACTGGCACCTGACCCCCACAGCGTGCCGATGTCCCCGCCTGCTCAGGCCCCCCAGCACTCGGCGCCGAGCGGGTCAGAGGCAGTATGGGGACGCAGGATGGAGCAGCACATAAGGATGGGGACGCAGGATGGAGCAGCACATAAGGATGGGGACGCAGGATGGAGCAGCACATAAGGATGGGGACGCAGGATGGAGCAGCACATAAGGATGGGGACGCAGGATGGAGCAGCACATGACAGGATGGGGACGCAGGATGGAGCAGCACATACCAGGATGGAGACCATATACCAATATAAATGCTCGCCACCCGGGCGTAGAACGGGTTCAATAGCTAGTATATATGTACATATATGTATGCATATGTGTGTGTGTGTGTGTGTGTGTGTGTGTGTATATATATATATATATATATATATATATATATATATAGGCCCGATTCTAACGCATCGGGTATTCTAGAATATGCATGTCCACGTAGTATATTGCACATCCCACGTAGTATATTGCACATCCCACGTAGTATATTGCACATCCCACGTAGTATATTGCACATCCCACGTAGCATATTTCCCAGCCACGTAGCATATTGCCCAGTCATGTAGTATATTGCCCAGCCACGTAGTATATTGGCCAGTCAAGTAGTATATTGCCCAGACACGTAGGTATAACACTGCCCACGCAGTATTTAGCAGTGTGTGCACCATATCCCTGTAAAAAAAAAAAAAATAAAAAAAAATAAATAAAAAAATAGTTACCGTATATACTCACCCCTGGGATCCAGTGAAGTCTTCTAGGTAAGTTCGCAAATCATCTCTCGGAACGGAAGTTGGCGGCCGGAGCGAGCGCATCGTCCGACGACGGAAGGTGAGAATAGCAGGTTCTTTCGTTTTTTATTATTTTTAACATTAGATCTTTTTACTATTGACGCTGCATAGGCAGCATCACTAGTAAAAACTTGGTCACACAGGGTTAATAGCAGCGGTTACGGAGTGCATTACCCGCAGCATAACGCGGTCCGTTACCGCTGGCATTAACCCTGTGTGAGCGGTGACCGGAGGGGAGTATGGAGCGGGCGCCGGGGTCATTGACTACGGGGAGTATGGAGCGGGCACTGTGACTGCAGGGGAGTAGGGGAGGGACTAATCGGACTATGGCCGTCGCTGATTGGTCGCGGCAGCCATGACAGATAGCTGGCGAGACCAATCCAAAAACTTCTTGCTTTTGATCTTCCTACTCCTACTGATCTCAGGGGACATTTCCCCCAACCCCGGTCCACCATCCACCAACCTCAACCCCTACCTTAAATCAAAACCATTCTAACCTTATTATTACCTGCACTCCCTCACCTCCTTCTTTTAATTGTGCCCTTTGGAATACACGGTCTGTATGCAACAAGCTTCCTTTCCTGCACAACTACTTTGTGAACAACTCTCTAAATCTATTGGCCCTCAATGACTGTCTGTCCGCAGTCTCTGACATCATGTCCGCTCTCTATCTGAAACTCAACCTCTCCAAAACTGAACGTCTTCTGCTCCCACCATCTACTAACCTCCCTAAACCTGACGTTTCCCTTTCCGTGGGTAGCACCATAATAACACCCCGGCAGCAGGCGCGCTGTCTGGGTGTTATGTTTGACTCTGATCTCTCCTTCACATCCCATATACAATCTCTTGCCCGCTTGTGCCGCTTACACCTAAAGAACCTCTCTAGAATCCGCCCTTTTCTCACCATAGAAACAACAAAAACTCTCACGGTCACCCTGATCCACTCCCGCCTGGACTACTGCAACGCTCTTTTAATTGGCCTCCCCCTCATTCGACTTTCCCCTCTCCAATCAATCCTTAATGCAGCAGCCAGGGTCGTCCATCTGGCTAATCGTTACTCGGACGGGTCCGCTCTTCGCCAATCATTACACTGGCTGCCCATTCATTACATGATACAATTCAAAGTACTTGTTCTCACCCACAAAGCTCTCCACAGTGCAGCACCCTCATACATCTCCTCCCTCATTTCTGTCTATCGGCCTAACCGACCTCTTCGCTCTGCAAATGACTTTCGACTAACCTCTGCACTAATCCGTACCTCCCACTCCCGACTAGAAGACTTCTCCCGTGCTGCACCAATCCTCTGGAATGCTCTACCCCAAGAAATTAGGACCATCCACAATTTGCATAGTTTTAGGCGCTCCCTCAACACACATTTGTTCAGAGCGGCCTATCATGTTCCCTAATCAGTTATTTTGTGTGTGTAGCCCATTCACCACTTCCTTCTATCCCCCACTCCCTGAAGATGGCTGGACCATCATTGTAAATACATCATTGTAAATACACACCTGTACTTTGTATTTCCCCCACCTCATTGTGGATTGTAAGCTCTCAGGAGAAGGGTCGTCTTATTTTGCTTTAATTATTGTATTGTTAACATTGTTACTTATGACTGTTGTGTTTGAAGCTGTTAAACTGTAAAGCGCTGCGGAATATGTTGGCACTATATAAATAAAGATTATTATTTTTATCTAAAATATTAGTAAATGTTAAGTTTTATTGCGGTTATTTATTCTATCGTTCAAAATAGTGCTTTGTTGGTGAATCTATAGATAAACCTGCTGCATTGTCCCAGCCATCCTTATTTTAGCTTCCTTTCTATGTGTATGGTATTTGCACTAACCTCAGATATACATACGACACACGTATTATTTCTGGGTGAGCCGCACGGACAGTGTGGCCTCTTGCGATATATAGGGCAAACTCAATGTTCCATGACGCCTCGCCAAGCAAACCTTTACATGTATCTCTATTCAGCTTATATATTAACAGATCACAGAAGAATGAATTACGTGTTCTCCTACACTGCAGTAACCCATCAGACGGCTGTACATGCTGCAATAGGCAACAGGTAGAAATTCACAGCTAGGCCTTAGAAAATCTTTTAAATACTCAAATAAAGAAAACAGATTAAATTAGTCCATTATATACACACAAGGATAGAACCTGACGCTAACGGCCGCATGTAATGTACCCATATATATTATCTGACAGTCACTGTAAAGCACAGTACACTCCTGGACGTGGGGATTTAGGATTTAGCGAATCTTCAGTATTTGCACACAGTATCGAGAGGGTTTGTCCGCAATACTGCGCTTCTGTTGCGGTGTAGAAGTCATCCAAGAAACTTTGTAGCTTTCTCCTTCCATTGTTTCAGGACATCATACATTTTTCTACACAGCTGTCCATGCGTGGCAATCGATAGGCGCGCTGCAGCACAGACATCACATCTGTATTACTTTTACATTGATGCCCTAGCCTTAGTATCAATGTCTGATTGGCTGGGTCTGATCAGCTGCTGAAGGTGTCAGCGGCGCTGGCCGTAAGTAATTACTTGCGGAGCTTGGCCGTCTACTTGGAGTGGCAGCTGCGGGTTACTACACATCTGCCTCCTATTCAATTTTAGAGGAAAAGGAGGAATAGGAATAAGAGGAAGCGAAATAGGAAGAATTAGAGATAAGAGGAAGATGAAGAGGAACAGGAGGAAGAAAAATAGGAGGAAGATGAAGTGGAATAGGAGGAAAAGGAAGGAGGAAGAGGAGGAAGATGAAGAAGGAAAAGGGAGGAGGAAGAAGAGGAAAAAGGAGGCAGAGGAGGAAGAGGAAAGCGGAAGAGGAATTGGAGAAGGAAGAGTAAAAAGAGGAAGAGGGAAGATGGAAGAGGAAGGAGGTAGTGGAGGAAGAGGAAAACAATAGAGGAGGAATAAGAGGAGGAAGGAGGAAGAAGACAGTGGAGGAGGAATTGGAGAAGGAAGAGGATGAGGAGGAAGAGGAAAAGGAGAAAGAGGATGAAGAGAGAGGACGAAGTAGGAAGAGCAAGAAGATGAAGAGGAGGAAGAGAAAAAAGAGGAAGTAAGAAGAGAAAGGACTAGGAAGAAGAGGAAAACAGGAAGGAGGAAGAGAAAGGAGGAAGTAGGAATAAGGAAAAAGGAAGGAAAGAGGAAGAGGAAGAAGAGGAATTGGAGAAGGAAGTGGAAGAAGAGGAATTGGAGGAGGAAGAGGAAAAAGGGGAAGTGGAGGAGGAAGGATAGGGAGAGGAATAATAGGAAGTGGAGGAGGGAAAGAGGAAGAAGTGAAGGAGAGAAGAAGGAGGAAGATGAATAAGAGGAAGAGGGAAAGAAGAAAGGGGAAGTAGGAAGAGGAAGTGGAGGAGGGAAGAAGGAAAAAGGAGGTAGTGAGGGAAGAGGAGAAAGGTAGTGAAGGAAGAGGAATTGGAGAAGGAAGAGAAAGGAGGAAGAGGAATAACAGGAATTGGAGGATGAAGAGAGTAGGAACAGGAAGAGGAGGAAAAAGAGGAAGCAGAATAGGAGGAAGAGGAATATGAGGAAGAGGATTAAGAGAGAGGAGGAAGAAGGAAAAACAGGAAGGAGGAAGAGAATGGAAGAAAGAGGAAGTAGGGATAAGGAAAAAGGAAGGAGGAAGAGAAAGAAGAGGAAAGCGGAAGAGGAGGAAGACGAAGGGGGTAGAGGAACAGGAGGAAGAGGGAGGAGAAATGAGGAAGAGGAAGTGGAGGAGGAATGAGGAAAAAAGGAAGAGTAGAAAGGAGGAGGAAGAGGAAAGAGGAAGAGGAAGGAACAAGAGGAGGAAGAGGAAGAAGAGAAGCGAAAGAAGGAAGACGAAGGAAGAAAAGGAAGGAGGTAGAGGATGAAGAGGAAGTGTAGGAGGAAGTGGAATAAGAGTTAGTGGAATTGGAGAAGGAAGAGGAAGGAGGAAGAGGAATAAGAGGAATTGGAGGATGAAGAGAGAGTAGAAACAGGAAGACAAGAAAGAGAAGGAAGAGGAAGAAGAATAGGAGGAAGATGAATGAGGAAGAGGAATAGGAGAAAGGAGAAAGAGGAGGAAGAGGAAGTGCTAAGAGGAAAAAGATGAGGAGGAGGAAGAGATAGGAGGAAGTAGGAAGAGGAAGAAGAAAAACAGGAAGGAGGAAGAGAAAGGAATAAGGGAAGAAGGAAGTGGAAGAATAAGAAGGAGGAAGAGAAAAAGGAGTAAGAGGAAGGAGGAAGAGGGAGGAGGAAGAGAAAGAAAAGTGAAGAGGAAGAAGGTAGAGGAAGGAAGAGGAGGAACAGGGAGGAGGAAGAGGTGGAGGAAAGAGGAAAATGGAAGAGGAGGAAGGAGGATGAGAGAGGAAGAGGAATGAAGAGGAGGGAGGATGAGGAAGCGAAAGGAGGAGGAGAAAGAAGAGGAAGAGAAGGAAGAGGGTGGAGGAAGCAGGAAGAGAAAGGAGGAGGAAAAGGAAGGATAGGAAGAGAAAGGAGGAAAAGGAAGAGGAAGGAGGAAGAAAAGGAGGAAGAGAAAGAAGGAAGAGAAAGGAGAAAAGGGAATAGGAAAATGAATGAGGAAGAGAGAGGAAGGATGAAAAGGAAGAGGACAAGAAGGAAGGAGGAAGAGGAGGAAAAGGAAGGAAAGAGGGAGGAGGAAAGAAGAAGGAAGAGGAAGGAGGAAGAGGAAGGAAGAAGGAAGAGGAAGAAAAGGAAGGATGAAGAAGAGGAAGGAAGAATATGAAAGAGGAAGATGAGGAAGGAGAAAGAGGAAGAAAAGGAAGAGGAAGGATAGGAAGATGAAGCATAGGAAGAACAAAAGGATGAAAAGAAAGGAGGAAGGATAAGGAGAGGAAGGAGCCAGAGGAAGGATAGGATGAAGGATTGGAAGAGGAAAAGGAAGGAGGAAGAGGAAAAGGCAGAGGAAGAAGATGAGGAAAAGGATGGGGAGGAGGAAGAGGAAGAAGAGGACGCTAGCGGCAGAGAGCCAGACCATGCCATGTATCCAGCTTGGATACCCAATAATTATAAGGCACAGAGGAATCACAAAGGACATTGGTATGGTCAGTAAGGTACTCCCCTCAGCATCTTCCCAAACTCCTTGTGAGGGTACCCCGCGCCTCAGGGCCTGTGCTATGGGAGGGTCTGAGAAAAATCCCAGAACTTTAACAGTGTTCCCCTGCCTCTGCTGGATTGGAGTTATATAAACTGGAGAAAAAAGGAGCATGAGATATAGGTTTTTTTTATATAATAAACAAGTGTCTTTATTAGTACAAAACAATGCTAAAAACAGTAGTAATACAGTCCAATGGTAGGTGTATCCAATCAAGCACAGGAAAGGGGACCACCCCCCCGTTACCCCCATACATATGCTTAGTAAATAGCAAGGAGGGAATAAAGAAAAAAAGCCCATATCAATTCAGATGGTAAGTAAACCCACATGTCCCTAAGCCAATGCAGTGCAATAGCCAAATGGCAGGCTATATTAGTAATGGTGTATGCTATAAAATAGCATGGTGGGGCTAAAGAGTAGGCTTACCAGTGAAGGGCACTGAAGTGAAGGGCACAGGAGGGGGTCCCACCGGAAAAGAAGAACGCCCCGACGCGTGTTTCGCGGCTAGAGAACGCCGCTTTCTCAAGGGGATGAATATCCGGCGGTGCAGGACCTTGTAATAACCCCCCGACCCCGGTCACATGTGAATCTGCGGCCAATCCGAGCGGCACCAACCAGGGATTCAAGCTTCAGGAGGCTAATTTGCATATTCCAGGTGCCTTCTGGGAGAAGCGAAGTCTCCCTAAGCAAGAAGATCGTTGGGTACAGCCGGGACCAGCTGCTTCGAAAGCATCACCAAACCAGGGATTCAAGCTTCAGGAGGCTAATTTGCATATTCCAGGTGCCTTCTGGGAGAAGCGAAGTCTCCCTAAGCTAGAAGATCGTTGGGTACAGCCGGGACCAGCTGCTTCGAAAGCATCACCAAACCAGGGATTCAAGCTTCAGGAGGCTAATTTGCATATTCCAGGTGCCTTCTGGGAGAAGCGAAGTCTCCCTAAGCTAGAAGATCGTTGGGTACAGCCGGGACCAGCTGCTTCGAAAGCATCACCAAACCAGGGATTCAAGCTTCAGGAGGCTAATTTGCATATTCCAGGTGCCTTCTGGGAGAAGCGAAGTCTCCCTAAGCTAGAAGATCGTTGGGTACAGCCGGGACCAGCTGCTTCGAAAGCATCACCAAACCAGGGATTCAAGCTTCAGGAGGCTAATTTGCATATTCCAGGTGCCTTCTGGGAGAAGCGAAGTCTCCCTAAGCTAGAAGATCGTTGGGTACAGCCGGGACCAGCTGCTTCGAAAGCATCACCAAACCAGGGATTCAAGCTTCAGGAGGCTAATTTGCATATTCCAGGTGCCTTCTGGGAGAAGCGAAGTCTCCCTAAGCTAGAAGATCGTTGGGTACAGCCGGGACCAGCTGCTTCGAAAGCATCACCAAACCAGGGATTCAAGCTTCAGGAGGCTAATTTGCATATTCCAGGTGCCTTCTGGGAGAAGCGAAGTCTCCCTAAGCTAGAAGATCGTTGGGTACAGCCGGGACCAGCTGCTTCGAAAGCATCACCAAACCAGGGATTCAAGCTTCAGGAGGCTAATTTGCATATTCCAGGTGCCTTCTGGGAGAAGCGAAGTCTCCCTAAGCTAGAAGATCGTTGGGTACAGCCGGGACCAGCTGCTTCGAAAGCATCACCAAACCAGGGATTCAAGCTTCAGGAGGCTAATTTGCATATTCCAGGTGCCTTCTGGGAGAAGCGAAGTCTCCCTAAGCTAGAAGATCGTTGGGTACAGCCGGGACCAGCTGCTTCGAAAGCATCACCAAACCAGGGATTCAAGCTTCAGGAGGCTAATTTGCATATTCCAGGTGCCTTCTGGGAGAAGCGAAGTCTCCCTAAGCTAGAAGATCGTTGGGTACAGCCGGGACCAGCTGCTTCGAAAGCATCACCAAACCAGGGATTCAAGCTTCAGGAGGCTAATTTGCATATTCCAGGTGCCTTCTGGGAGAAGCGAAGTCTCCCTAAGCTAGAAGATCGTTGGGTACAGCCGGGACCAGCTGCTTCGAAAGCATCACCAAACCAGGGATTCAAGCTTCAGGAGGCTAATTTGCATATTCCAGGTGCCTTCTGGGAGAAGCGAAGTCTCCCTAAGCTAGAAGATCGTTGGGTACAGCCGGGACCAGCTGCTTCGAAAGCATCACCAAACCAGGGATTCAAGCTTCAGGAGGCTAATTTGCATATTCCAGGTGCCTTCTGGGAGAAGCGAAGTCTCCCTAAGCTAGAAGATCGTTGGGTACAGCCGGGACCAGCTGCTTCGAAAGCATCACCAAACCAGGGATTCAAGCTTCAGGAGGCTAATTTGCATATTCCAGGTGCCTTCTGGGAGAAGCGAAGTCTCCCTAAGCTAGAAGATCGTTGGGTACAGCCGGGACCAGCTGCTTCGAAAGCATCACCAAACCAGGGATTCAAGCTTCAGGAGGCTAATTTGCATATTCCAGGTGCCTTCTGGGAGAAGCGAAGTCTCCCTAAGCTAGAAGATCGTTGGGTACAGCCGGGACCAGCTGCTTCGAAAGCATCACCAAACCAGGGATTCAAGCTTCAGGAGGCTAATTTGCATATTCCAGGTGCCTTCTGGGAGAAGCGAAGTCTCCCTAAGCTAGAAGATCGTTGGGTACAGCCGGGACCAGCTGCTTCGAAAGCATCACCAAACCAGGGATTCAAGCTTCAGGAGGCTAATTTGCATATTCCAGGTGCCTTCTGGGAGAAGCGAAGTCTCCCTAAGCTAGAAGATCGTTGGGTACAGCCGGGACCAGCTGCTTGGAAAGAATCACCAAACCGAATTTTTGCCTGTAGGACATTATTGCAAGAGAGCTTGGCTGAGTAGATTACACAAGAAGGAAAACACACAGCAAGTCAGCAGGATCTAGGAGCAACATGGCAGATGTGACAACCTACATGGTGAGCTGCAGCATGTGCTACATGTTCACAGATCGACCAGAAGAAGAATCCAATTTCACCTGTCAGAAGTGTAGACTAGTGGCCCTTTTAGAAGAAAAGGTGCGGGGTCTGGAAGAAAGAATAGCAACTTTGAAACTCATCAAAGAGAATGAAGACTTTCTAGACAGAACAGAAGCATCTCTACTGGTCACAGAAGGTGAAAAAAGTGTCAGAGAACCTCCAAAAGCAGATGAGTGGAAGCATGTGACCAAAAGAAGCAAGAAGACCATGGAGAAATCACCAACCACACAACTGAAGAACCGATATCAAATCTTTGTAGAGGATGAAGATGGCACACCTAAGAATGAAGCAATACCAGCAAGCAAAAAAGAAAAGGGCACACAGCAACAAGTGACAGCAAAAAGTACAGCCAAGAAGCAACGAAGAGTGGTGGTGGTGGGAGACTCACTACTGAGAGGCACAGAAGCAACCATCTGCAGACCGGACATAACTGCAAGAGAAGTATGCTGCCTTCCAGGTGCGATGATCAAGGATGTGACCGATAGGATACCAAAGCTCTTCAGCTCCAAGGACGTCCACCCATTTCTTCTGATACATGTTGGCACCAATGACACGGCAAGGAAGGACCTACCGACAATCTGCAAGGACTTTGAAGAGTTGGGGAAGAAAGTAAAGGAACTGGATGCACAGGTAGTTTTTTCTTCTATCCTTCCAGTAGACGGGCATGGCACCAGGAGATGGAACAGGATCCTTGATGCAAACAACTGGCTAAGACGATGGTGCAGACAACAAGGATTTGGATTCCTGGACCACGGTGTGAATTACTGGTATGATGGACTCCTCGCCAGAGACGGACTACACCTCAACAAACCTGGGAAACACACATTCGCCAGAAGACTCGCTACACTCATCAGGAGGGCGTTAAACTAGAAGAAGAGGGGACGGGAAGAAAAACATTAGACTCGAACAAAGACGACCCAGGAAAACATATTCAGAAGGGAGGTAAGAACATTTCTAAAACAATCCACAGCGAGGAGATTGGAACAAAACAAAATCCTCTAAACTGCATGCTCGCAAACGCCAGAAGCCTGACAAACAAGATGGAAGAACTAGAAGCAGAAATATCTACAGGTAACTTTGACATAGTGGGAATAACCGAGACATGGTTAGATGAAAGCTATGACTGGGCAGTTAACTTACAGGGTTACAGTCTGTTTAGAAAGGATCGTAAAAATCGTAGAGGAGGAGGGGTTTGTCTCTATGTAAAGTCTTGTCTAAAGTCCACTTTAAGGGAGGATATTAGCGAAGGGAATGAGGATGTCGAGTCCATATGGGTTGAAATTCATGGAGGGAAAAATGGTAACAAAATTCTCATTGGGGTCTGTTACAAACCCCCAAATATAACAGAAAGCATGGAAAGTCTACTTCTAAAGCAGATAGATGAAGCTGCAACCCATAATGAGGTCCTGGTTATGGGGGACTTTAACTACCCGGATATTAACTGGGAAACAGAAACCTGTGAAACCCATAAAGGCAACAGGTTTCTGCTAATAACCAAGAAAAATTATCTTTCACAATTGGTGCAGAATCCAACCAGAGGAGCAGCACTTTTAGACCTAATACTATCTAATAGACCTGACAGAATAACAAATCTGCAGGTGGTTGGGCATTTAGGAAATAGCGACCACAATATTGTGCAGTTTCACCTGTCTTTCACTAGGGGGACTTGTCAGGGAGTCACAAAAACATTGAACTTTAGGAAGGCAAAGTTTGACCAGCTTAGAGATGCCCTTAATCTGGTAGACTGGGACAATATCCTCAGAAATGAGAATACAGATAATAAATGGGAAATGTTTAAGAACATCCTAAATAGGCAGTGTAAGCGGTTTATACCTTGTGGGAATAAAAGGACTAGAAATAGGAAAAACCCAATGTGGCTAAACAAAGAAGTAAGACAGGCAATTAACAGTAAAAAGAAAGCATTTGCACTACTAAAGCAGGATGGCACCATTGAAGCTCTAAAAAACTATAGGGAGAAAAATACTTTATCTAAAAAACTAATTAAAGCTGCCAAAAAGGAAACAGAGAAGCACATTGCTAAGGAGAGTAAAACTAATCCCAAACTGTTCTTCAACTATATCAATAGTAAAAGAATAAAAACTGAAAATGTAGGCCCCTTAAAAAATAGTGAGGAAAGAATGGTTGTAGATGACGAGGAAAAAGCTAACATATTAAACACCTTCTTCTCCACGGTATTCACGGTGGAAAATGAAATGCTAGGTGAAATCCCAAGAAACAATGAAAACCCTATATTAAGGGTCACCAATCTAACCCAAGAAGAGGTGCGAAACCGGCTAAATAAGATTAAAATAGATAAATCTCCGGGTCCGGATGGCATACACCCACGAGTACTAAGAGAACTAAGTAATGTAATAGATAAACCATTATTTCTTATTTTTAGTGACTCTATAGCGACAGGGTCTGTTCCGCAGGACTGGCGCATAGCAAATGTGGTGCCAATATTCAAAAAGGGCTCTAAAAGTGAACCTGGAAATTATAGGCCAGTAAGTCTAACCTCTATTGTTGGTAAAATATTTGAAGGGTTTCTGAGGGATGTTATTCTGGATTATCTCAATGAGAATAACTGTTTAACTCCATATCAGCATGGGTTTATGAGAAATCGCTCCTGTCAAACCAATCTAATCAGTTTTTATGAAGAGGTAAGCTATAGGCTGGACCACGGTGAGTCATTGGACGTGGTATATCTCGATTTTTCCAAAGCGTTTGATACCGTGCCGCACAAGAGGTTGGTACACAAAATGAGAATGCTTGGTCTGGGGGAAAATGTGTGTAAATGGGTTAGTAACTGGCTTAGTGATAGAAAGCAGAGGGTGGTTATAAATGGTATAGTCTCTAACTGGGTCGCTGTGACCAGTGGGGTACCGCAGGGGTCAGTATTGGGACCTGTTCTCCAACATATTCATTAATGATCTGGTAGAAGGTTTACACAGTAAAATATCGATATTTGCAGATGATACAAAACTATGTAAAGCAGTTAATACAAGAGAAGATAGTATTCTGCTACAGATGGATCTGGATAAGTTGGAAACTTGGGCTGAAAGGTGGCAGATGAGGTTTAACAATGATAAATGTAAGGTTATACACATGGGAAGAGGGAATCAATATCACCATTACACACTGAACGGGAAACCACTGGGTAAATCTGACAGGGAGAAGGACTTGGGGATCCTAGTTAATGATAAACTTACCTGGAGCAGCCAGTGCCAGGCAGCAGCTGCCAAGGCAAACAGGATCATGGGGTGCATTAAAAGAGGTCTGGATACACATGATGAGAGCATTATACTGCCTCTGTACAAATCCCTAGTTAGACCGCACATGGAGTACTGTGTCCAGTTTTGGGCACCGGTGCTCAGGAAGGATATAATGGAACTAGAGAGAGTACAAAGGAGGGCAACAAAATTAATAAAGGGGATGGGAGAACTACAATACCCAGATAGATTAGCGAAATTAGGATTATTTAGTCTAGAAAAAAGACGACTGAGGGGCGATCTAATAACCATGTATAAGTATATAAGGGGACAATACAAATATCTCGCTGAGGATCTGTTTATACCAAGGAAGGTGACGGGCACAAGGGGGCATTCTTTGCGTCTGGAGGAGAGAAGGTTTTTCCACCAACACAGAAGAGGATTCTTTACTGTTAGGGCAGTGAGAATCTGGAATTGCTTGCCTGAGGAGGTGGTGATGGCGAACTCAGTCGAGGGGTTCAAGAGAGGCCTGGATGTCTTCCTGGAGCAGAACAATATTGTATCATACAATTATTAGGTTCTGTAGAAGGACGTAGATCTGGGTATTTATTATGATGGAATATAGGCTGAACTGGATGGACAAATGTCTTTTTTCGGCCTTACTAACTATGTTACTATGTTACTATGTTACCAGCGCACTGCGGCGGGCAGGTCAGGAATGGGGGCCAGGCGTCAGGCCGAGTGCGCAGGCGCCAGGCAAAGACCCGGAGACTGCGCACAAGGCACCCAGACGCCCGTCCACACACCGGAGCCTTGTGCGCAGTCTCTAATATAGCCTGCCATTTGGCTTTTGCACTGCATTGGCTTAGGGACAGGTGGGTTTACTTACCATCTGAATTGATGTGGGGTTTTTTCTTTGTTCCCTCCTTGCTATTTACTAAGCATATGTATGGGGGTAACGGGGGGGTGGTCCCCTTTCCTGTGCTTGATTGGATACACCTACCATTGGACTGTATTACTACTGTTTTTAGCATTGTTTTGTACTAATAAAGACACTTGTTTATTATATAAAAAAAACCTATATCTCATGCTCCTTTTTTATCCAGTTTATATATATATTCTATGGAGGTTTTTTGATTTGTCTGGGGGCACCAAATTTTTGTGTACTGTGGCTCAGATTACTGCTATGATACTGGGATTCTTGTCAGCCTGTCAACTGAAAATGCTGACAGGCTGACTCTTATAAAAATGAACAAGGGCTGGATTGGGCCAGACTTCTCAACACCACTGAATGATAGCAGCGTAACATAACCTTAAATCCAGTGTCTTTTTTTGAGAGGTCTATTCCCATGCACCTCTGCCACTCACTGCATACGCAATAACAGTATAGGAGACCCACTGTTTAATTATGGGAACAGAGCATAGCCGGCTGATGGCTCTCTAAGACTAGTAAAGGTCGCCTGATGGCCCTATAAAAATAGGCTTTGTGACTTTCAGAGTCCCTCCTTCATAAATGAAACAGGATGTGTCTGATGGTGTGTCACACACAAAATGGCCAGATAAGGTTGTAAAATGTTAAAATGACATTTCCCAGCATTTGTCTTGGTTGAAAGCAATGCTAAAGTTCAAAAACGCTACGTTTGAACATAGCCCAAGGGGGGGAGGAGCATTTTTGTGTTTGTTTTTTTATTTTGACATATATACAAGTCATTACCCTGGAAAGGATGTTCCTTAACATATTTTCCAGGAAAATCAATTTTGGTTTCGTTTTTGTATGTTTTATTGTGAGTCTGTAAAAGTGGCGTAAGACTCTGACAACATTGTTCACAGCAGTGACCTGGGAGTCATAAATGCTTCCAGGGGTCTTCTCCATGCTATTGCCATGTCATTTGAGCACTGTTCCCATCGATTTCCGCAATTTCTAGTCTCTCTGCAGACTGCCGGAAAAATGCTCGGCTTTCCCATAGACTTACATTGGGCTCGTTTCTTGGGTGAAGCACCCGAGCATTACAATTTGCTCGACCCGAGCAATGAGCACCCAAGCATTTTAGTGCTCGCCCATCACTAGTCATCTGACTTCCACCTCACCACGTTGGGGCTCAGACTGCTTGGCTGATTTGAAAGTCACACAGCAGTCTCTTCTGCCTTTGAGTTTGCTGGCTAGGTTTCTGTGGCCCAGCCACCTGGCCCTACCCCAGGAAAGGAAGAGACTGAGTGCGCTGATGCCCAACCACTCGTTAGGTTTGAGGAGCAGTATGTGTGAGGGCTAGTGAACATGGTCAGTGGACCACTGCAGCACATCTGATGATGACAAAACACAGTTGCCAACTGCACTGTCTTTCTGTAGTGTGCAGACCGGAAAGGATGGTAGCAATGAAGAGTGGGTTGAAGATGATGAGGTGGATGATGGTCCAAGACCCCACTTGGAGCAAAGGCCATCCTAGTGATCGACACAGTTCAGAGGAGGAAGAGGAGGTGGTCATGCTGCCCCAGCAGCACAGAAAAATTGGAAACAGGGTACAAAAGCACAGCAGGTAGCCTTAACTTAGTACATCAGCTGCTATTGCCCACCATGCCAAGGAAATGAGAACACCAAAGTTAGCTCAAAGGAGATCGCTGGCATTGCATTTTTTAGGCAATGTGCTAACGACAATCGACTGGTGGTTTGTACGCTGTGCCATTGGAGCCGGAAGTGAAGCATGAATGTTCTGAACCTGAGCACCATCTGCATGATGAGGCATCTGAATTCAAAGCATGAGGTGCAGTGGAGTACACACCTTAAAAAGAATAATAGATCTGAGCCTCCTCCTGCTCCATTTTTGGTGTGGTCTCGGCTTCTTCCTCCCGCTCACAATCAACAGGGCCAGCTACCTCCCCGCAAAGAGAGGATGTGACAGCACCACCACCAAGAATCTCACCAAGCATCTCCCCAATGGAATGGAAGTGTTCAGCTCTTCATCCCTCAAATCCCACGAGAAAGAGGAAAAACAACCTAACGACCCATAATGTCATGGTCCTAAATGACAGCACTTCAAAATTCCAGGCCTTTGAAAAACTGGTGGAAACAGACAGCTTTAAAAAAACTGATAACGGTGACTGTCCTGCAGCACGTTGTTTCCAGCCGCCGCTATTTTTTCAGGCGGGCCTGGCCATCACTGCACACACATGTTGCGGACCAAATCAGGTGAACACTGCTCAACATCATCAGTGACAAAGTCCACATAATGACCAATATGTGGACTAGTGAGCACAGCCACATCTCCCTAAATGCCCACTGGGTAAATGTAATAGCAGCTGGGAAAGAGACAAAGGTGTTCTAGCACATGTCCTACCACCACCAAGGACTGCGTTTCTCTGTCCAGGTTTCCTTCTCTACTCTCTGCTTCCTCCATCGCCACCTCATCTGGTCACAGTAAGAAATGCACAACCAACTTCAGTACAGCCAGGGGGGAAACAACAGCAGGCTATTCTGAAACTAAATTTTCTTGGGTAACAAATCCCACAATGCGCAGGAGCTGTGGACTGGGATCAAACAGTAGACAGATGAGTGGTTGGTGCCAGTGGACCTCAAGCCCACCATGGTGGTGTGCGACAACCCGTGAAATCTCATAGCAGCTCTGGGTCTAGTCAGTTCGATGCACATCCCGTGCCAGGCATATGTGTGAATTTGGTGCTACAGAGCTTTCTGAAAAACTACCCACATGTCAGAGCTGCTGCAAAAAGTGCAGGCAGTGTGTGTGCGCTTTTGGCATTTTCACCCTTCTGTTAATTGCTTGTCTTTGCGGCAACACCACTTTTGCCTTCCCGCTTACTGTCTCATATGCGACATACCAACAAGGTAGAACTCCACTTTACATGTGCTGGATAGACTGTGAAAGTAGCAGCAGGCAATGGTGGAGTTTCAGCTGCAGCACGCACGGCTGAGTCGCTCTGCGGAACAACACCAGTTCACCACCAATGAGTGGGCGTCACATGCGGGATGTTTGTGCCATGTTGCGCTGCTTTGAACACTCCACCAATCTAGCCAACGCTGATGACATCATCATCAGCATTACTATACTACTTACATGCCTGACGGGAAAAACAATTCAGGAGATGATGGATGATGTGGTGGCACAGGAGGAAGAAGAGCAAGGCAGAGTAGCACCATCATCGGGCCTGTCATCCACACATGGCTCAGAGGGTGGGTTGGTGTACCAACAGCGGCTGGCTACACAACTGTCCAGCCGGGGACAGTTTTGGAGGATGAGGAACTGTGTTCAAAGCAGCCTGGCACACACGAGCTAATACATGCTGCTGTGCCTGCACAATGACTGGTGAGTTGCCTGCATTGTTACAAGTGCTGATTACTACAAGGACAACATACCATCATTATGTCCGTCACTGGAGCAGAATTGCATAATGCGTGAATACAAATGCACGCAAGGTTAGCATAGCGAAAATGTGGCAAAACTTTCTTGGTGCACCACAACCTCCGGCACCACCATCTGATACTGTCTGTATTAGCAGGAGGCAGTGTTACAACAACATGGTAGAAGAGTACGTGTCCACACGTCTCCACATACTAACTGATGGGTCTGCCCCATTTAATATCTGGGTCTCCAAATTGGACATATGGCCTTTATGCCTAGAAAGTGCTGGCCTGATCTGTGGCAAGTGTACTGTCGTAAAGTGGGTTTAGCAGTGTAGGGGGTGTGATCACAGCCAGGAGCATCTGCCTGTCCACAGCCAATATGCGGAAGCTAACATTTATTAAACTGAACCAGGTGTACATCCAAAAGGACTTTCCCATACCTTTGGCTGACTAGACAACTATACCAGTCGCACCCAACCAGTCTTCAACTCTTTTTGCCATTTGGTTAATTTGGGTGCCTCCCCAAATTAAAAAAAAAAAAAAAAAGCGTTGGCTCCTTCCTCCTGTTACACCTACACTGCCATGTCCTTCACCACCTCCTCCTCCTGTTGGACTGCTGCCCCCTGGTTCTAGATTGTTATTTTTTGTTATGTTAATTCTGGGCTGTTTTAAGTCAGTTTCATGAAGAAAAAAAATTGATGGATTACTTCTCCCTTGCCTCTTCCACCTACACCCCTATGTCCACCTCCTTCACTAAGACAGCTACCTCCTGGTTGTAGATTATTTTTTGTTTTGCTAATTCTAGATTTACGTCACTTCAACAAAATAAGAAAAACACAAAAAAGGGAAAAAACTCCACAAAAACAGTGTTAGATTACTCCTTCTTTGCGTCTTCCACCTACACCGCCATGTCCACCTCCTCTACTTGGACCTCCGCCTCTTGATTCTAGATTTTTGGGGGATAATGGTATATTCGTTGTAAGTCAGTTTCCTAAAAAAAAAAAAATCCATAAAAACAAACAAACAAAAAAATTTAATCTACTTCTGCCTCTTATACCTACACCACCACGCCCATCTTCATCTCTTCCACCTACTCCTTCACTTGAATATCCGCCTCCTGGGTCAAGGTTATTAATATTTTTACATTTCTGATCTGCCTAGCGCACAGATGGGACGTAGCTGGAGTGAGGGACAATATTAGGTTTTGTGTGTGCAGTTTTCCAAAAAGTCTCTGTGTGTACTCTGTACACGTGTCTGTAATGGTACTGAGCGTAAAAAATTTTTTTTCTAATCTGCAACCGTGTCTGTGATAGTATTGAGTTTAAAAACAAATTTTTCTAATCTGAAACCCTATCTGTGGGAGTCATTCGTAAAAACATACTTTTCTAATCTGCACCCGTGTGTGTGATAGTACTCTGCGTAAAATAAATTTTTCTACTGGTATGCACTAGTTATGAGCGAGTGTACTCTTTGCTCGGGTGACCTCCAAGAATTTATGACTGCTCGGAGATTTATAAAGGCACAGATGATTGGCCTCGGGGAGACCAAAACATCCAACACCGCGGAGACACCATCACGTGTTTCTCAACGCAGTGATTCCAGAACACTGCCCCCATCCCTTATGGGAAATATGCAGATGAATGTAAAGAAGCTGCGGAGACACCATCACGTGTTTCTCGACGCAAGCAGTGAATAGCCAGGCCTTTCCCCGGGAAGGAACAACCACGGGAAGGGCAGCATCCTATGAAGGAAAGCCACCTATGCCAAGCATGGTATCCATCCACAGACAGCTGTTTCGGGGTTTTTGCCCCTCATCAGTGTGGAGTAGGAATCTGGCTATTAGGAGCAGTGCCTAGTAAAAAGGCTATAAAGGCACAGATGATTGGCCTCGGGGAGACCAAAACATCCAACACCGCGGAGACACCATCACGTGTTTCTCAACGCAGTGATTCCAGAACACTGCCCCCATCCCTTATGGGAAATATGCAGATGCATGTAAAGAAGCTGCGGAGACACCATCACGTGTTTCTCGACGCAAGCAGTGAATAGCCAGGCCTTTCCCCGGAGATCGGAATTCCGATACAAGATTCAGAAGATCGCCGGAGATTTAGTTTTCTTTCCGGCAGCTGAATGATTTACAGCTAGTAGCCAGGCTAAGTACATGTGGGGGTTGCCTGGTTGGTAGGGAATCCCCACATGTAATCAAGCAGAGCTAGTAGCTGTAAATCATTCAGCTGTCGTGATGAAAACTAAATCTCCGAGCAGTCAAATACTTGGAGGTCACTCGAGCGTGCTCTGGAAAACCCGGGCGACGAGTTCACTCGCTAATCACTAGTATGCACCCATGTTTATGATATTACTGTGCTTGAAAACACATTCTTCTACTTTTATGCACCCATGTCTGTGATAGTACTATGCGTAAAAACGCATTTTTCTAATCTGTACCCATGACTGTGGGAGTACTATAAAACACTTTTAAAAAAAAATGAGCATCAAATAGGGGACAAGGATATGGCCGTGGTGCTGCTGGTGTAGCGTGCCGATAATACTACCTGGTGGAGCGTGTCCATAATACAGGCTGGTGCAGTGTGTCTGTAATAGCTCTCTTTCACAGTCCATAACTTGATAGCTTCTTTCCATACATTCATTGACAGATTCATGTTTTTACGGTGACCTCTAGTCAAAAAATATTAAAAACACGCAAAATTAACTAATTTAATAACCATTCACAGTTTCACTACTCTGAGGTGCACAGCTCTTGTATGCAGATAACACCCAGAGTGGTACTGGCTGAACAGTAAGTCTAAGGGCTTGTTTCCATTTGCGAGAAACACGTCCGTGTCTCGCATGTGAAATACAAGCTCTGGCGCCTGCACTCCAGAGCGTAGCATGCGGAAGCGTAGCAATACATGCAGCCACATGCTCCGCTCCTGAGTGCCGGGTGCAGTGCTGGGTATTGACGTGCGAGACTCATCCGAGTTTCTCGCAAGTGAGAATGAGCCCTAAGGATGCCATCACACTAGCAGTATTTGGTCAGTATTTTACATCAGTATTTGTAAGCCAAAACCAGGAGTGGGTGATAAATGCAGAAGTGGTGCATATGTTTCTATTATATTTTTCCTCTATTTGTTCCACTCCTGGTTTTGGCTTACAAATACCGATGTAAAATACTGACCAAATACTGATAGTGTGACGGCAGCCTAAGGGTCCAGTCACAACTCTAAAATGGTGTACAGACATAAATATACTACTGAGCCTCTATATTACTGTGTGTGTACTGCATGCAAGAGCTGTGCACTTTAGAGGATATCTTGTGCAGTCCGTTGAGGTCTCAGGACATGGACCCCCAACTAGGGTTGAGCGAAACGGGTCGGCCATTTTCAGAAGTCTGCGACTTTTGGCAAAGTCGGGTTTCATGAAACCCGACCCGACCCGTGTGGGGTCGGCCATGAGGTCGGCGATCTTCTGAATCTTGTATCGGAATTCCGATACCAAGTTCCGATATGTTTGCAATATCGGAAATCGGTATCGGAATCCATATTTAAGTGTAAAATAAAGAATTAAAATAAAAAATATTGCTATACTTACCGTCTGACGCGCCCTGGTACTAACCGGCAGCCTTCCTTCTTTAGAATCAGCGCGTGAAGTATATACCTAATAGGAATATACTCACCCGCGGACGCGCCCTGCTTCTTTCCGGCAGCCTTCCTTCCTAAGAATCAGCGCTTGAAGGACCTTCGGTGACGTCGCGGCTTGTGATTGGTCGCGTGAGCGGTCACATGGGCGGTCGCGCGACCAATCACAAGCCGCGACGTCATCTAAGGGCCTTCACGCGCTGATTCTAAGGAAGGAAGGCTGCCGGTTAGTACCAGGGCGCGTCAGAGGGTGAGTATAGCAATATTTTTTATTTTAATTCTTTATTTTACACTTAAATATGGATCCCAGGGCCTGAAGGAGAGTTTCCTCTCCTTCAGACCCTGGGAACCATAGTATCCCATTGCACTGCATTGGGTTTCGTGTTTCGGCTGACCTCGACCCCGACTTTTCTATAGGATCGGCCGATTTCACTCGACCCGACTTTTGAGAAAGTCGGGTTTCGTGAAACCCGACCCAATCCTATAAAAGTAAAAGTCGCTCAGCCCTACCCCCAACTATCAGCATTTATTTGCACTGCATTTATATATAAAGAATTAGCATAATAACAGTTACACTTTAACCCCTTAAGGACCAGGGGTATTTCAGTTTTTGAATTTCCATTTTTTGCTCCCCTTCTTCCCAAAGCCATAACTTATTTGGTCAATATGATCATGTGAGGACTTATTTTTTGAGGGACAAGTTGTACGTTGAACTTTTGAACAACACCATTGGTTTTAACATATTGTGTACTGTAAAGCGGGAAAAAAATTCCAAGTGCGGTAAAATTGCATAAAAAGTGCAATTCCACAGTTGTTTTTTTTTTTTACCAGGTTCACTAAATGCTAAAACTCACCAGCCACTATGATTCTCCAGGTCATTACAAGTTCATCGACTCCAAACATGTCTAGGTTCTTTTATATTTAAGTGGTGGAAAAAAAAAATATGCAAAATTATGTAAAAAAAAAAAAAAAAGGCGCAATTTTCCGCAACCTGTTGCTCCTCCATTCTTCGTGATCTGGGGCTGGTTGAAGGCTTATTTTTTTTTTTACACTTTTACTGATATTTTGGTGTAGATACAATCTTTTGATCGCCCGTTATTGTATTTTATTGCAATGTAGTGGCAAACAAAAAAAATGAAATTCTGGAGTTTATTTTTTTTTTCTCGTTACACCATTTAGCGATCCGGTTAATTCTTTTTTTTATATTGATAGATCGGGCGATTCTGAACGTGGCGATACCAGATATGTGTATATTTGATTTTTCTTTATTTTCTTTTGAATGGGGCAAAAGGGGGGTGATTTGAACTTTTATATTTATTATTTACTGTTTTTCAAAAATTTTCTTTTTTTTTTTTTTAACTTTTTGCATGCTTCAATAGTATGGGAGACTAGAAGCTGCAGTACTTTGATCACCTCTGCTACACACAGGCGATGATCAGATTGCCTGTGTGTAGCAGAAATGCTCACTTGCTATGAGTGCCGATCAAGGGGCAGCGCTCATAGCAATCTGGAAATGACAACCATAGAGGTCTGCTGCAGACCTTTGATTGTCATGCCAACCCATCGTGGATCCGCGATCATGGGACAAGGTCACCGATGGGTTGGATTAGCTATGCGCTTCCGGTAAGCGCAAGTTAAGGGTCAGAGATTGACAGTGGCTTTTAACTAGTTAACAGCTGCGGGTGAATCGCGATTCCACCTGCGGCTGTTGTGGGCACATGTCAGCTGTATGGATCAGCTGTCATGTGCCCGGAAAGGTGTGGGCTCAGCGCCGGAGCCTGGACCAAACAGGGGGAAACAGTGGGAATCCGACATGGGCATACTATTACGCCCAATGTTGGAAAGGAGGTAAAGAGGTGTGCCATATCTGCTGATTCCCTCTAAATCGAACCTGTCAGTAGGATTGTGCCTAGTAACCTACAGACACTGTCAAGTTGGCACTGTTATACTGATTAAAATGATACCTGGGTTGATGAAATCCGTCTTGTGGTTGTTTAATCTTTATTTATAGTTTTCAGTTAATGAGATTGTCCTGCTCCCGGACGGCCTGTGTGGGGTCTTTTTTTGGTGCTTACATATTCATCTGTATGGCTTAGGACAGCTCACTGATGCTTCACTGACCTGCCCCCCTATTTTACATAATTCATATAATATTGTTGATAACATTCTTGATAATATTGTTGATTTGTAACATTATTAATACTACCTATAATATTGTGGCTATTGTGATTTACATCCAGCAATTTGGCACCGGCATCTGCGCAGTAGCATCTATCTCTTACCTTACATTTTGCTGCAGCCAAATTTTTTTTCACCACAAAAATGGAGCTAATGCATGTGCAATAGCATCTACTGGTAAGAGACAGATGCTAAAGGGCAGGCACCGATGCCATTTTTGCTGTTTGTAAAAAATGTTTTTATAAGCCTCATAATAGCCACAACATTAGAGCTATTATCAACAATATTATATGCATTATGCAAAATAGGGGGCAGATACAAATGAATATATAAGCAGAGCACCATATAAAGCCCCGACCCACAGGCTGCTGGGAGGATTCTCTGCTGCTGAGTCGTGTAACTTCCAAGTATGTGATTTGCAACTTCCAGCCACATTCCGACTAGACTTCTAGACTGGTCTGGCCTGGCTCAATACAAGAGCATTGCGTGAGGCCACGCCCTTCTAGTTAGCATACTTGAAGCCAGGGTCCGCACGGAGAATCCTCACAGCCCGCAGTGCGCATGGTGTGGGGATTCACAAGTCTGCAGTCACTGAGCCAGGCAACCCCTGTAAACTATTCATCATGACAGATTCACTTTAAGCACAGTCCAAATAAATAATGGTAAAAGTAGCTTTACTATTGAAGTAGCTTTACTATTGTTTTTTTTATCAGTAACATTTACATAAGACTTTTTTTAAAATTGAACAAGCCTTTTATACAGCATGATGTATATTATAATCAACATAAAAAGCATAACTTCCATAACAAAGTTAATATTTCACAATACTCAATGAAAAACATTATATACATTACTTTCAAGTGAAGTCTAGAAAAGTCGCTGAGACTGTGATTAATTCAGGTAGCTCACAGCCAAAGCAAAACAGCGAAGTAATGACATACACCCATAATGGAAGAAATGAGATCACATACAGTATGCTGCCACCGCTGACGGGACGCTTAGGCTATGTGCACACGTTCAGGATTTCTTGCAAAAATTTCCTGAGCAAAACAGGACATTTTCTGCAAGAAATCTGCATACGTTTTTACTGCGTTTTTGGTGTGTTTTTTTGTGTGGATTTTTCCGGAGGTTCCCAATGCAATAATATAGTGGGAAATCCACAAAAAATCCGCAAAATTAATGAACATGCTGCGTTTTTTAACGTGATCCGATTTTTTTCGCGGAAAAAAAACGCATCATGTGCACAAAAATTGCGGAATGCATTCTAAATGATGGGATGCATAATGTATGCGCCAAAAATACCGGATTACGTACCGGTAATGCTCTTTTATAGAGCCCACGACAGCACCCACTAGAGAGAGGGGATCCGCCCCTAGGAACAGGAAACCTACAGAAAGATAAAAGGGGCGGCCCCCCCTCGCTCCTCAGTTGTTTTACAGAGAATAGGAGGAACCGCCGCCAGGTTTTAGTTAACAGGTTCAGGTATATTCATATATATATATACATATTTACAACCTTATGCTACTTTCTTCTAATATTTACATCTCACCAAAGAAGCACCACGTGCAACTATATACAGAAAAGGGAGGGATGTGAAAGGGTGCTGTCGTGGGCTCTATAAAAGAGCATTACCGGTACGTAATCCGGTATTTTCTATTCGCCACGACAGCACCCACTAGAGAGAATTTCAGAGACTATAGACTGGGTGGGTTTACTGAGTCAAGGACCGATACCCCAAAGTCAGATCAGAAGCAGAGGATAGATCTAATCTATAATGTTTATAGAAGGTATTAGGTGAAGACCAAGTTGCAGCCTTACATATAAGGTCTATTGGCACATTCGCCCTTTCTGCCCAGGAAGTCGACAAGGCTCTTGTAGAGTGTGCTCCTATATGCATTGGAGGATCTCTACCTCCAGCTTTATACGCCAGGATTATGGCCTCTCTGATCCAGCGAGATAATGTGTTCTTTGTCACTCTGGTACCTTTGGTTTTACCCTGGAAAGACACAAAGAGAGCCCTACTCTTCCTCCAGTCCCTGGTTCTCTCTAAATAGGCTAGCACAATTCTTTTTACATCTAGAGTATGAAGTTTTACTTCTTCTGGAGTTGAGTGGTTCTCATAAAAGGTAGGTAACAAGATCTCCTGGGTTCTATGAAAAGTAGTGGCTACTTTAGGAAGATAACAAGGGTCTGTTTTCAAAATTATCCTATCTGATGTTACAGATAAAAAGGGAGGATCTATAGATAATGCCTGGAGATCACTCACTCTTCTAGCAGAAACTAATGCCACTAACAATACCGTTTTCAAAGAAATATTTTTTAGTGAGGCTGTATGGAGAGGCTCAAACGGTGGCTGTGTCAATGCTTCCAGGACTATGGATAAATCCCACTGAGGCACCTGCGGTATGCTAATTGGTCTTGAACGCTCACAGGCAGATATGAATCGGGATATCCACCTATTACCCGCAACATCATAATTAAAAAGAGCTCCTAAAGCTGAAACCTGGACCTTCAGAGTGTTTACGGAGAGTCCTAATTCCAAACCTCTTTGTAGAAATTCCAACACTGGAAATATAGGAACCTCAGATGAAAGTTGTGCAGTATGGAATTGAAGAAATTTTCTCCAAATTCTAACATAAATTCTAGTAGTTGAAGGTTTTCTACTCTTCATAAGAGTGTTAATTAACCCACTAGAAAACCCCCTTATACTTAGTAACTGCCTCTCAAACTCCAGGCAGTCAGGTTCATGCCCTTTGCCTGAGGATGAAGGAATGGTCCCTGAGAGAGCAAGTCCTTGGACTGAGGCAGAATCCACGGGTCTGACACTGACATCGCCCTCAGCCATGAGAACCATGGCCTTTTGGGCCAGAATGGGGCTATTAACAGAACTCTTGCGCCTTCCTCCCTTATTTTTCTTATTACTATAGGTAATAGATTCCATGGGGGGAAAGCATAGGCCAGGTCGAATGTCCATGGTACCTGGAGGGCATCGAGTATGTCCGGCTTGTCCTCCCTGCATAGAGAGGCAAACCTCCTGACCTGACGGTTGGCTCTTGTGGAAAACAAGTCTATTTGAGGAACACCCCATCGAGCTGTTATTAATCTGAAAATCTTCCTGTTCAGCATCCATTCTCCCTGATGAAGAGTGTGACGGCTGAGGAAATCGGCCTGAAGATTGTCTATGCCCCTGATGTGCACTGCTGACAAGGATAGCAGATGACCTTCGGCCAACTCCATGATGTCTGAAGCCACTTCTCTGAGTTTGTCCGACCTTGTACCTCCTTGATGGTTCAGATACGCCACCGCAGTGGTGTTGTCGGAGAATACTCTTGTGTGTGAGCCGCTGAGCTGAGGAAGAAAGTGAAGTAGGGAGTAGTATATAGCCCTCAACTCTTTGACATTTGAGGAATTATTAAGTTCTGAACTGGACCAAAGACCCTGGACCCATTGATCCTGAAAATGTGCCCCCCAGCCTTCAGGACTAGCGTCTGTGGTCACTATACTAGAAGGAGTGATTACCCATAGAACCCCTCTCGATAGATTTTTCCGATTCAACCACCACATAAGGGAGTGTACTACTTCTGACGTTAGAAAAACTGTTCTATCCAGACATCCTCTATTTTTAATATCCTCATCCAATACAAATTTTTGTAGATGTCTAGTATGGAACTGCGCCCACTGGACCGCAGGAATGCACGATGTTAAAGAACCTAGTAGTGACATGACATTCCTTAATGACATACTACGCTTTCTGATCGCTAAGGACACTTTATCGAATATGGAAGTTTTCTTATCCTCAGGAAGCTTGCAAATCTGATCAACTGAATCTAGAAGGAGCCCAAGGAATTTCTGACACGTTACTGGCTGGAGTCTAGATTTTTCCCAATTAACCAGCCAGCCCAGGTTTTGTAAGGATGACACTACCTCCTGTAACCTCTGCTCACACTGTAGGGAGTTCTTACCTACAATCAATAGGTCATCCAAATACGGAATGACCAAGGTATCTTTTACCCGTAAAAAGGACATTACTTCCAGTAGCAATTTGGTAAAAACCCTTGGGGCCATAGATAAACCGAAGGGCATTGCCCGGTATTGTAGATGACGAATTTGCCCTTCTATACAAACTGCTACCCGAAGAAATTGCTGATGTAAATGGTGTATAGGAATATGGTAATAAGCATCTTTAAGATCCAATACTACCATGTAACAGTTTGGAAATAGATTTTTTATGGCCGAACGTATGGATTCCATTTTAAATGTTTTGGGTCTTATAAAGGAGTTCAGTTTTCTCAAGTTAATTATAGTTCTGAAAGAGCCATCAGGCTTACTAATCAGAAATAAGGGAGAGTAAAATCCCCTCCCTATCTGGGAAGATGGAACCTCTACCAGCACTTGTTTGAGTAAGAGGGATTTAACTTCGGTTTCAAGTGCCTCTTGTTGAGGCCTGGATCTTAAGGTGGTAAGGAGGAAGGAGTCCGGAGGTCTTCTAATAAAGTCTAATGTGAGGCCTGAAGATATTAAATCAATGGCCCATGGATTAACCGTTATGTCTTTCCACTGCTTACTAAATTGTCTTAGTCTTCCTCCCACCGGTGAAATATAATCAGCGGAATTTATCTGCTGGCTTGAAGGGGCGCTTATTGAACAAATTTCCTCTTTGTTTGAAATCCTTGTTATTCCATCGGTCCCTGAAGCCTCCCTTCCTTCCGAATGGTGGCTTCTTGAACGCCCTTCTGTAAGAAGGAATAAAGGGATTAGGGAACCCCTTCTTCCTTTCACCTGCCTTAGTGAGAATTTCGTCTAAGACTGTTCCAAAGAGGTACTCACCCTGGCAGGGTATAGTACACAATTTAGCCCTGGACTGGGCATCCCCTTTCCAATTCTTTAACCATAAAGCGCGCCGTGCCGTATTAGTAAGGCTGGCTGTTCTGGCTGCTAGGCGGAGAGAGTCTATAGAGGCATCAGAAATGAAGGCTGCCGCCCCCTTAATCAAAGGAATAGAGGCACGTAGTTTCTCCCTAGATACACCACTCTTAATATTTTGGTCCAACTGTTCCAGCCAGACCAGCATAGATCTACTAGTGGACGTGGCTGAGATCGCCGGTTTAAATGCCGTGACACAAGCTTCCCATGACCTTTTAAGCAGAGCGTCTGATTTTCTATCCATGGGGTCCGGCAAGGAGCCCGCATCCTCTACGGGTAAGGAGGATCGGCGAGAAGTTGATGCTACAGCCGCATCCACTTTAGGAATTTTAGACCAAACTGCCAAGTCCTCATCATCAAAGGGGTACCGCCTCTTACATGATACCGGTACAAAGCCCTTCTGTCCTTTAGCCCATTCTTTTTTAACAAGGTCTTTAATGGCCTGATTCACAGGGAATACTTGGCCCTTTCGCTGCGATAAACCTGCGAACATGATGTCCTGTGGTGTCTGGGGATCTTTAGACTCTGACACCCCCATTGTTCCTCTTACAGCTTTAACCAAATTATTTACATTGTCTGTAGGAAAACAGACATAATCTTCCTCCTCCGAGGAATCCAATCTCTGAGAGATGTCTGAGTCCACCTCTCCACTTTCTGCTGATGTGTCGGCTATAGGTGAAAGAGTCCTTCTACTTCTCCTTTCCATATTAACCGCCGGACTACCCCTCAAGGACTGAAGCTCTTCCCGGATCATGAGACGTATGTCATTCATCCTGACCGAACTCTCCTGCTGTAAAGTGTTATCAATGCAATGTTGACATAGCTCCTTAATATATGAGTCAGGTAGGGGCTCATTACATATCTTACACTGCTTATGTTTAGATTTTGAAGTCCGCTTAGCCTATAAAAAAGACACAAGCAGAGGAGACTACTGTAAGAGATATGAAGCTATATATACACTTATCCGGAAAATAAAATATATACCGGCTGCAGAGTTGTCTGGTCGGCCTGGGGTTTGGAACGGGACGATTTTTTCCCTGATTTATCCGTGGAATCACTCATTTTTGAGTGTCCGCTGATTTTCTTATTAGCATCACCACTAGGCAGGATTACAACCTCCAGTGGGCGCTCAATATCTTCCTGAGACGACATGGTGCGCACAGTGCCATGTGTCTTCAGCCTTATATAGAGCCGTTCTTACAAGGGATACACGCCCCCATGTTTCCTCCCCCCTTTTTTTTTTTTTTTTTACCTGACTAACTTTATTGGTCCTCTCCACCGCTGTTGAGCGCCAAGGCGTCCACGCCAGCATGCTCAGCTGACCCCGCATACCCGGAAGTTGCTCTTTACATCCGGGTACGCCGACCATACAGCGCCTGCATGTGCGCTCGCGCGTCTTCCTTCTATGCTGCAGAGGAAGAGAAGCTCCTGCTACCGCGGCCGTTCATGCCCCACTGTGGCCGGAGGGTAAGCGCTTTCCATAGCGACACTTACTTGGTGTGCTGACGGGGATTCTTTAGGCGGTGGAGCAAAAACCAACCGTCTCCCAACAGGGAGACTGTTGTGATCCCGGCATGCTGATGTATCCAGATGAGGGGGGAACCAACAGGAACCCCCGTCTCTGATGCTCGCTCTGGGGCCCCTGTCGCTCAGCAGAGACGTACAGGCTGTGTTCCAGGCGAGCTTTTCCTCTTCTTAGCTGCAGAGATTCTCTCTGAGGGTTCCCTCCTTGGGAACAGGAAACCAACTGAGGAGCGAGGGGGGGCCGCCCCTTTTATCTCTCTGTAGGTTTCCTGTTCCTAGGGGCGGATCCCCTCTCTCTAGTGGGTGCTGTCGTGGCGAATAGAAAAAATGCAAAAAATCTGCAACGTGTGCACACAGCCTTACAGTTACACAATGCTGCACAATACACACTTTAGTAGAGGTGGGTAAAAATGGCGGCTGAAGAACATCCCAATTTGGCACAGAGATGTTGTAGGGGTAGTTTGACCTGGACTAGTGGTGGATTACATAAAAGAATGGGAGAGTCGCTCTCTTGCAAAAGTGGTTCAAATTTGGTAAAATTTGGATTATTTTCTGCCACTTTCAGGAGCAAACTGAGGCATCCTTAGACCAAGTACTTGTGTGTTTAATACAGGATTTGTGCATCAAATATTGGTTCCAAAGGCAAGAAAAATACATGGAAAGTGGAACGGCGTTAAAAAAAAAAAAAGAAATATGGCCTGCGGGCGAGAGGCAGGAACAGATTCTCTGGCCCCATATGTTTAAAGACACTTTGCTATTATCTGCATAATAAAAATGGAAATAAAATAAAAAGCTGTTACGTCTCCACTGCACGACCCTTCCTGAACCATTTGGGTTCTTCTGATACAATAACCGGGAGATTATAGGTATTAACAAATGTTTTTCTATTACAGTCCCTGAGTGTATAACACTTAGCAAACCTCATATCTTTGAACTAACCAGGGATTTGCCCAGCATGTAAATCTGCAATAGACAAGAGTGTGTCTCGGCTTACTCACAATAGGTCATTAACAGTTTTGCATAGGATAAACCTGCGGCATTGTCCCAGCCAGCCTTATTTTAGCTTTCTTTCTATGTGCATGGCATTTGCAGTAACCTCAGACATAATATATGACACGCGCATTATCTTTAGGTGAGCGGCACGGACAGTGTGGCCACTTACGAAATATCAGGCAATCTCAATGTTCCGCAAACCTTTACATGTATCTCTATTCAGCTTATATATTAACAGATCACAGAAGAATGAATTACGTGTTCTCCTACACTGCAGTAACCCATCAGATGGCTGTACATGCTGCAATAGGCGACAGGTGGAAATTCACAGCTAGGCCTTAGAAAATCTTTTAAATACTCAAATAAAGAAAACAGATTAAATTAGTCCATTATATACACACACACATGGATACAGCCTGAAGCTAACGGCCGCATGTAATGTACCCATATATTATCTAACGCCTGCACATCAGACTGTAAAGCACAGTACACTCCTGGACATCAGGATCTAGAGAATCGCCAGTATTTGCACACAGTATCGAGAGGGTTTGTCCGTGATCTATGGCTGCTGTTGATACTGCGCTTCTGTTGCGGTGTAGAAATCATCCAAGACACTTTGCAAGTAATCGAATGTTGGTCTCTCTTCAGCTTTCTCCTTCCAGCATTGTTTCATGACATCATACAGTTCTTCTGGACAGCTGTCCATGCGTGGCAATCGATAGCCGCGCTGCAGCGCAGACATCACGTCTGTATTGCTCATCCCTAAAGAAATACGAAGAAAAAGGTACATGATGATAGCAAACATATTTGCTGCATAGTTTTCTTAACTGAGCCTACATGTACAGTCATGGACAAAAATTTTGAGAATGAGACAAATATTATTTTTTCCAAAGTCTACTGCTTCATTTTTTTCTAATGGCAATTTGCATATACTCCTGAATGTCAGAGTGATCAGCTTAACAGCAATTACTGTACTTGCAAAGTCAATATTTGCCCAGAAAATGAACTTTAACCCCCAAAACACATTTCAACATCATTGCAGTCCTGCCTTAAAAGGAGCAGCTAATATGGTTTTAGTGATTGATCCATTAACACAGGTGTGGGTGTTGATGAGGACAGGGCTGGCGATCAATCAGTCATGATTAAGTAAGAATGACATCTCTGGACACTTTAAAAGGAGCCTGGTGCTTGGAATCATTGTTTCTCTTCAGTTAACCATGGTTATCTCTAAAGAAACATGTGCAGCCATCATTGCACTGCACAAAAATGGCCTAACAGGGAAGAGTATCGCAGCTACAAAGATTGCACCTCAGTCAACAATCTATCGCATCATCAAGAACTTCAAGGAGAGAGCTTCCATTGTTGTCAAAAAGGCTCCAGGGCGCCTAAGAAAGACCAGCAAGCGCCAAGACCGTATCTTAAAACTGTTTCAGCTGCGGGATCGGACTACCAGCAGAGCCGAGCTTGCTCAGGAATGGCAGCAGGCTGGTGTGAGTGCTTCTGCACGCACTGTGAGGCGGAGACTCTTTGAGCAAGGCCTGGTTTCAAGGAGGGCAGCAAAGAAGCCACTTCTCTCCAGAAAAAAACATCAGGGACCGACTGATATTCTGGAAAAGGTACAGGGAGTGGACTGCTGAGGACTGGGGCAAAGTCATTTTCTCTGATGAATCCCCCTTTCGATTGTTTGGGACATCTGGAAAACAGCTTATTCGGAGAAGAAGAGGTGAGCGCTACCACCAGTCTTGTCTCATGCCAACTGTAAAGCATCCTGAAACCATTCATGTGTGGGGTTGCTTCTCAGCCAAGGTAATCGGCTCACTCACAGTCTTGCCTAAAAACACAGCCATGAATAAAGAATGGTACCAGAATGTCCTCCAAGAGCAACTTCTCCCAACCGTCCAAGAGCAGTTTGGCGCCCAAAAATGCCTTTTCCAGCATGATGGAGCACCTTGCCATAAAGCAAAGGTGATAACTAAATGGCTCATGGAACAAAACATAGAGATTTTGGGTCCATGGCCTGGAAACTCCCCAGATCTTAATCCCATTGAGAACTTGTGGTCAATCATCAAGAGACGGGTGGACAAACAAAAACCAACAAATTCTGGCAAAATGCAAGCATTGATTATGCAAGAATGGACTGCTATCAGTCAGGATTTGGTCCAGAAGTTGATTGAGAGCATGCCAGGGAGAATTGCAGAGGTCTTGAAGAAGAAGGGTCAACACTGCAAATATTGACTTGCTGCATTAACTCATTCTAACTGTCAATATAACCTATTGGTACTCATAATATGATTGCAATTATATTTCTGTATGTGATATAAACATCAGACAAACACTAATAAAAACCAGAGGGCAGCAGATCATGTGAAAATATAATTTTGGTGTCATTCTCAAAACTTTTGGCCATGACTGTAAGTCCTACTGGGTTGTTTCATTAATGGGGTGACTCGTTAGTTTGTTGGATGCCTAGATGACTAGCTGATGGCAGGCTAATCTCCAACAATTTCCTCTGGGACAACACAATAGGTTATAGATTGAACTCAGTTAGACGTGTCTTCTTGCAGCCTTAAAGAGTTTGTCCACTACTTTTACATTGATGTCCTAGCCTTAGTATAGGACATCAATGTCTGATCGGCTGGGTCTGATCAGCTGTAATCGGTGCCACCGGCGGTGGGCATCAGCCGGCTGTACTCGCTTGCGGAGCTGGCTGATAGTGGCAGCCGTGGGTTACTACACATCCACCTCTTAATCAATTTAATAGGAGGCGGATGTGCAACAAGAAGCCCCGACCACTACAAGTAGACTACCAGCTCCCCAAGTAAATACTTCCGGGCCGACGGCCACCGCTGCTGGCACCTTCAGCAGCTGGTCAGCGGGGGTGCCAAGTGCCAGACCTTGGCCAATCAGACAATGATGCCCCATCCTAAGGATAGGGCATCAATGTAATAGTAGTGGACAACCTCTTTAAAGTGAATCTGTAATCCAATTCCTGCCACCTATTCTGAGCACAGCATGATATAGACCGATTCCAGCGATGTGTCACTTACTTGGCCGCTTGATGTAGTTTTGATAAAATCAGTATTATCAGCAGCAGATTATCACCAGAGGATTAGCAAACCTGCTGCCATGTACTCTGTATAACCCCGCCACCAGATTGGATTGGCATCTTTCTGCCTATGCACAGTGTACAAAGAAAGCTGATAATCAAGGTTGCGGGCAGAGTTATACAGAGCTCAGCATTCAGAGAAATGGTAGATCTGCAGCAGAGAAAACTTATTAAAAAAAACATAGCCAGTAAGTGGCACATCGCTGGAATCAGGGTCTCTGCACCTACATCATGCTACTCTCAGATAGGGTGGCAAAAACCTTGTGACAGAATCCCTTTACATCTATGAACCCCCAAACTTAAGAAATGGAAGGGCTGTCTACGTATTTTAATGCATGTGTAAAGTGTTGCTTTATAAATGGGCATTTTATAAGTAGTTGCCCGACTGAAACAATTTATTCTAAATGTTTGAGGCATTACATTTGCATTGGATATTTTTTTTCCTGCATTATCTGTTATAAATAAATTGTTAACCCCTTTAAACACCCACCTGGATATGGGATCTTTCCGTATGTTATAATTTCATACAGCAGAATTCCAAATGACCACACATCTGACTTAATGGTAAATGAACCGTAGTTGATAGCTTCTGGGGAGGTCCATTTGATAGGGAACTTTGCACCTGAAACAGCAAATATATTAAATCACAAACGTGAAAAAAAAGACATATAAAATAGAAGGAAGAAGAAGAGATTCCTTGTGTGCTGCTAAATGGTACAATACACTATTTCTATAGTGCTTTCTTACTTCGGACTCTTGGGAAGTAATTTTATCCTGGACTTCTAGGCAGAAAAACTGGTAGCATATTACAGCGGCATCAAAATGCATGAGATATTAACATATCTCTTCCATAAGCTGGGATAAAGATCATTGCAGGAATTGATAAGATAGTGCTCAATTTCAATATTCAAGATGTCTATTCTTTCTGCAGATTTTCACTTGGAATTTCAACCTTTATAAGGGATAACGTTTAATAGGTAGCAAATCTGTAAGAAAATCTTTTAAGCGTGTGACTTTTTTTCATCGCATGACGGCATATCCTTAGGGATTATGGCACCAATATATGGCTGTGGTTGGATGGACCCAAGCTACTGACTGTTCTAAATACAAGGAGGTTGATCTATAATTAATGACATGAATATTGGTGGGGTACATTTGTTAGCCTGGCTGTCAATAACACATTGCAATACTTCAAGAGTGTGGAAATCAATATATTGTATGGATTATACTTTCACAATTTCTTTGGGGCAAATGTGAAGCTTGGTGTGTGACATCTTCTTAAAGATTTGCCAACAGCATTCATATTCCATCACGCAAAAAAAAAAAATGGGAAGTCCGGCTCATTGAACTGTAAGCAGACTTAATTAATGGAAGAGCGTGATAGAGGATAAAACAGAATCAGGAAGAAGGAATCAATGTCACCATTACACACTGAATGGGAAACCACTGGGTAAATCTGACAGGGAGAAGGACTTGGGGATCCTAGTTAATGATAAACTTACCTGGAGCAGCCAGTGCCAGGCAGCAGCTGCCAAGGCAAACAGGATCATGGGGTGCATTAAAAGAGGTCTGGATACACAGGATGAGAGCATTATACTGCCTCTGTACAAATCCCTAGTTAGACCGCACATGGAGTACTGTGTCCAGTTTTGGGCACCGGTGCTCAGGAAGGATATAATGGAACTAGAGAGAGTACAAAGGAGGGCAACAAAATTAATAAAGGGGATGGGAGAACTACAATACCCAGATAGATTAGCGAAATTAGGATTATTTAGTCTAGAAAAAAGACGACTGAGGGGCGATCTAATAACCATGTATAAGTATATAAGGGGACAATACAAATATCTCGCTGAGGATCTGTTTATACCAAGGAAGGTGACGGGCACAAGGGGGCATTCTTTGCGTCTGGAGGAGGGAAGGTTTTTCCACCAACATAGAAGAGGATTCTTTACTGTTAGGGCAGTGAGAATCTGGAATTGCTTGCCTGAGGAGGTGGTGATGGCGAACTCAGTCGAGGGGTTCAAGAGAGGCCTGGATGTCTTCCTGGAGCAGAACAATATTGTAGCTTATATGATATGCGACATCGACGCGTTTCAGGTGACTGAATGAGTAAGGGTGCGCAGTCACCTGAAACGCATCAATGTCGCATATCATGTAACGTTACTGCTGATTTTGTTTTATCCTCTATCACACTCTTCCGTGAATAAAGTCTGTTCACAGTCTGTTGAGCCGGACTTCCCATTTATCCATGTGATTGCCTCACATCTTGACACAGTGTTTCTGAGCTCCAAACACCACCAAGATGTCTTCAACGGTGAGCTGGACTTATTTTCCATTAATATACCATGCAGCCTACAAGGGGGCTAGATTATCCATGGTGGAACATATCTGACACAAAAGTGTATGAGGCAGTGGTGTATAGTAGGGGTCTCAAACACGCGGCCCGGAGGCCACTTGCGGCCCCTGAGGCCATCATCTGTGGCCCATGGGGCACAGAAGATCCCGATACATTCTGAGGATGGCAGAGCCCAAACTAGAAGGGGAACATGCCATCCCCCATTAATGACATCACGTTGAAGCACAATGTTTCGACGCGCAGTGTGTTGGAATGGAGGTGCCTTTTTCCCACGCTGATGGGTCATTGATAATAAATGAATATGGAAAGGAGAATTTGGCTCCGCTACGGTGGCCTGTAAGGCCATTCAATAAGCAGGGTCTAACGTGAGGTGTCAGTGTAAAACTGACAGATCTAATATCATGCAGTACAGAAGTATATATTAGATCAGCGGTCAGGCAACTAAAAGTTAAAGTCCCTTATAGGGACGAAGGGAAAAAAAAGTAAAAATTAAAAAAAAAAAAAAAGAATAAAATAAAGAACCAAAATATTTTGCCACGAAAACTCTGTTTTATATAAAAATTAAATCAACTGCATCTGGAACGACCAAAGGTATAAAACTGTACTACAGCCTACATGCTCAACACTTTAGAAAAAATACAAGAAATGTAGCTTCATTATACGGATGTAAAAATGGAATAGAAAATTGATTAAAAAAAGTTGTATAGAAAACTAATGGTAAGGAATGCAGCTAGTCAACTTTACTTTTCTATGTGCGGCCCATTACGTTGGTCGAGTTTGAGACCCCTGGTGTAGTGTGTATTTTTGAATAAGTTTCATGATATTCAGCACTGAGTAGGCCCATACCTTCCCTCGCTGTATATTCATTATCTTCAATAACACGAGCCAGACCAAAGTCTGCTATTTTACACATTAAAGCCTCGGAAACGAGCACGTTCGCTGCTCGAAGATCTCGGTGGATGTAGTTTTTTCTTTCAATGTACGCCATTCCTTCGGCAATCTGTAAGAGATTACATAATGAGAGTTAATATTGTACTTTACTCATAAATGATACCTTCCCACGGACTGACGCACTGTAGTGTAGATTCTTCTGATTAGCACAGCATTAAACGTATGTGATGTCTGTACAATGCTGCTTTATTTCTCCCCCAGCTGTGTCGTTCTTGATACCATGATGGGTTATTTCCTTGCAAGAACCTGGTGGCTCTCCTGAAACCTGACCCACAGCTTACTTCACATTTTTGTGCACTGGGTGATCTGGTAAAACACGTTTCTAGTAACTTGAAGAACTCAGAATTAAATGAAATATGCCCCACAATGCGGAAAGAAAATCTATATAATACATGTAAAGAAAATACCTAAAATAAATAGGGCAATGTAACCAAGTATTTTTTTGGTTTAAAAACACCCATGCACTACAAGCATCAGTTCACAAGGCAAGTCTAAAACTGTCCATATGCACGAGATTTACGTTGGCAGATCCAAAACATTTCAGTGTAATCTGCTGGCAATCTAAGCAGACAATGGGGAAATGCGAATCTAACATGCTGGACTTTACAAGCAGAACAAAGATTTGCTTTTGTTAGAGGCCACCAGTTTCAGGAAGCTGCAAGGTTAAATTTCCACCAAGTGGATATCACCAAACAGAAGATAAAAGTACCCGTATTTTCTGGTGTTTAAGACGACTGGGCGAAAAAGACAACCCCAACTCTTCCATATAAAATATGGAATTTGGGATATACCCGCTGTATAAGATGGGGGCCATCTTATACGCCCAGTCATCTTATACGGCGTGTGAGGTGCGTATGGTTCCCAGGGTCTGGAGGAGAGGAGACTCTCCTTCAGGCCCTGGGATCCATATCCATGTAAAAAATAAAGAATAAAAAATATGTGATATACTTGCCCTCCGACAGACCCTGGCTCTCAGTGGTGCAAGCGTCTGCCTCCGTTCCAAAGAATGCATTGAGCGTAGGACCTGCGATGACGTCGCGTTCGCGTAACCGGTCGCGTGACCGCGACGTCATCGAAGGTCCTTCACTCACTGCTTTCTTAGGAGCGGAGGCAGACGCTTGCACCGCTGAGAGCCGGGGGCCATCGGAGGGGTGAGTTTATCCATATTTTTTATTTTTATTCTTTATTTTTTACATGGATATGGATCCCAGGGCCTGAAGGAGAGTCTCCTCTCCTTCAGACCCTGGGAACCATCCAGGATCGCTCCCTGCACCCGTACCGGCGTATAAGACGACCCCCGACTTTTGGGACGATTTTCAGGGGTTAAAAAGTAGTCTTATACACAGGAAAATACGGTAATTATTTAGAAAATAAAAAATAATTCATTACTGAAATCCCGCAGCGGTGCCGCTCCAGCAATGTTGTCACATGACATTGTTGTGTCACGTAACTGCTGTAGCCAATCAGCTGCAACCTATATTTTGTCATCAGATGGAATACTGATGAGCTGCAGCCGATCAGCGGCAGCTGAGACTGCTAAATGGCTGCAGCTCATCAATATTACATGAGGGTGGATGATCAGCCTGACAATAATGTAGCTGATCAGTGGTAGCCGATTAGCTGCAGCAATTGTGTGACAATGTCACTTGACTTGCCAGGAATAGTGGCACTAATATCGCTGGAACTGCACCACTGCAGGAGGGGAGTATAGATTGTTGTTTATTTTTTCTTTATATACAAGTCCTGAAGAGATTAAGCAGGGGTTGTCAATTACTGAACAATCCCTTTACGCTGCACTGATTTCCCCCTATTAGGATATACATTCATGCTCAACTCTCAGCGCAGGTTTATGATGGAATTTGGATGGAGAGTTCATCCATCAGCTATGTCAGGTATGGCCAGCATTCGTTCCACTAATAGAGTTACAGGACCACATCTAAATAAACAATTTTAACTGTGGCTTATAATTTGTTACTCAGAATATACAACTCTGGCAAAAATTAAGAGATCACTGCAAAATGTTCAATTTGTCTGATTTTTCTCTTTATATGTATATTTTTGAGTAAAATATAAATTATTCTTTTATTCTATAAACTTGACAACAACTCCGAATTTCCAAGCAATATTTTTTTTTTCTGGCAAAGAAAAATGGTCAAAATTAAAAAAAAAAACCAGGGCTTTCAGACCTTAAATAATGCAAAGAAAACAAGTTCATAATCATTTAGAAACAACAATACTGATGTTTTAACTCACAAAGAGTTCAGAAATCAATATTTTGTGGAATAACCATGATTTTTAATCACAGCTTTCATGCGTCTTGGCATGCTTTCCAACAGTCTTTCACGCTGCTTCTGGGGCAAAAATGTAAGCAGTTCTTCTTTGTTTGATGGCTTGTGACTATCCATCATCCTCTTCATTACATCCCAGAGGTTTTCAAAGGGGTTCAGGTCCGGAGATTGGGCTGCCCATGACAGGGTTTCGATGTGGTGGTCTCTTCATTTTTGCCAGATATATATATAAAAATTATGAACATATTTATCTTTTGCAACATTGTGAATGTTAGTTCCCCTTCCAGGGCTGCATTATATTTTTTGACATGCTGACCGTGAAGACTTTCAGTTCCTCTTTCATACTGCAGCTTTCACAGTAACGATTATGCCAAATGTCAACTTATCGCCTTTATTCTACTATATAAACTTGATGTTATCACCACTAAAAGCCTCCTTACACTGCTGATTAAAGTTGGCTGAAAATGCCTATATCGTCAGGATCAAACAGTATAATGTTTATGGAGGCCTCCTGACTCTTTCTTGACCAATGATGCAGGGGAGAAAAGGGTTGGACATATTGTATTCATTGCACAACCTTTTTCAGGAGAAAAGCCACTGTCAGAGTGATTTGGTAGAGGCTTTCTCCATTCTCCCCTTTGAAAACATATGACCGTTCGGCTCAGTATAGGGAAGTTAGAGATAGCAGTTGGTCGAACGACCGCCATCTAATGTGTATGAAGCTCTCCATCAGGGACTTTTAGACACCAATTCCTATTTCTCAGATTAAATTACCCCCAAGTGGACACCACAAAACAGAGGATTCAAATAACCAACATACACATTAGATAAAACGAGGTGAAACGTGCTAATTTTAGCTGTAACGGTTTCTCCCTATTCAGAGAAACATTCACGCTCTTGTCTGGGTGCACATTTATGGGGGCTTTACAACCACTTGCCATATATTGGACACCAAGGAATTCGTGGCCCCTAACAAAAATTAATATCAAACTTGTTGACTATAAACTAGGCATGTCCTTGATAATAACAGCTTAATAGAGGTGGAGCAGGTGATTAACAGGTGATGAGCCCTCAACCATTTCATGCAGCTTCACCAAATCCTGCATTCGCTTATAAGCCACATAGAAGGCACCTCCATGGGTCAGAGAGGCGCTTAGCTACTACCACTAAGAATTTCCCAGAAGAAAAAGTTACTGTATGTTCCAGGACTACTAGCTGTGCCACAGGATTTTATTACTTTATACCTGCTACAACTCTGAGGGTGAATGTGGTGGATATCTGCTATTTTTTGGTTACTAGAATTGCTGGTGTAATACAGTCTAATACAGTCTTTACGAAGGCACTGTCACTTTAAAAAGCCCACAAGGAAGGAACTAAAAAATATAGTTCTTACCGATAACGGTATTTCTCTGAGCCCATGACGGCACCACGGAGAGAGGGGATCCGCCCACCAAGGACAGGAAACCCACGGACAAAAAGGCGGCACCACTCTCCCGCATCAGTTGTTTACATAGATAATGATGGGAGACTACTAAGACATTTGTAAAAATTTTAACTGTTTAGCATAACAAGATACCGCGTGACTTTAAATTATAATAGACTATGGCACTATTCCATGTGTGCACCCATAAGTGAAGGGAGGGAATGTACGGGTGCCGTCATGGGCTCAGAGAAATACCGTTATCGGTAAGAACTATATTTTTCTCTGATCGCCCATGACGGCACCACGGAGAGAATTACATAGATAGTACATTCAGGGAGGGACCACTGCCTCCAGAACCCTTTTACCAAAAGTAAGGTCTGAAGAGGAGATTAGGTCCAATCTATAGTGCCTATAGAATGTGGATGGTGAGGACCAGGTAGCAGCTCTACATATCTGGTCTATGGAAGCTCCGGCCTTCTCCGCCCAGGAAGTTGCTACTGCCCTTGTTGAGTGAGCTTTAACCTCCCCGGGAACGGGCATCCCACTTGCTGAGTATGCTAGGCTGATGGCGTCCGTGATCCATCTTGCTATGGTAGCTTTAGATGCTTTTTTCCCCTTCCGGGGACCCTGGAAACACACAAACAGAGAGGAATCCTCCCTACTCTCTCTAGTGACTTCTAGGTAATGTAAGAGACATCTCCTTACATCTAGTGTATGTAGATTTTGTTCCTCCTTATTTTTAGGATTGGGACAGAAGGAGGGAAGAGATATCTCTTGAGACCTGTGAAATTTTGAAGCCACTTTCGGGAGATATGCTGGGTCTGTTTTTAAAACAACCCTATCCTCTAGAAATTGTGTGTGAGGGGGCCTGGCTGAAAAGGCCTGCAAGTCGCTGACCCTACGGGCAGAAGTAAGGGCGACTAAAAGAGCTGTCTTGAGGGATAGCGTTTTTATTGTAGATTCATGTAATGGTTCAAATGGAGGACTAGTCAGGGCTTTAAGGACCAAATTTAAGTCCCACTGAGGAACCACTTTTACTGGCAGAGGCCTAGATCTTCCTGCCGCCCTAATGAATCTAGAGACCCACCTATTTGAAGCCAAGTCAAAATTAAATAGAGCACCTAATGCTGCCACATGGACTTTTAGGGTACTGGTGGCTAACCCCATTTCCAACCCGTTTTGCAAGAACTCTAAAATGGCATTAATAGGAATTTCTTTCCCTATTTTAGCGCCTGAAACGGACAGGAACTTTTTCCATATTTTGCCGTACTGTTTTGTTGTAACCGGCTTCCTACTTTTCAACAGAGTTGAAATTAACCCTGAAGAGAACCCTCTGCTTTCTAATATTTTCCTCTCAAGAGCCAGGCTGTCAAGTGTAGGTTCTTGACCCGCGGATGATAGATTGGGCCCTGTGACAACAGATCCTGTAGGTCTGGCAATACCCAAGGGTCGGATATCGACATCTTTCTCATCCATGAGAACCAAGGTCTCTTCGGCCAGAACGGGGCAATTAATATGACCAACGCCCCGTCCTCCCGAATCTTCCTCAGCACTGCTGGAATCAAAATGAGAGGAGGAAAGGCATAGACCAGATGGTGACCCCAAGAAATCAGGAAAGCATCCAGGGCTACTGGGTTCCCCATGGGAGATAGAGAGCAAAAGGCGGCTACTTTTTTGTTTAAATGGCTCGCGAAGAGATCCATTTTGGGAACCCCCCATTTCTGAGTGATCTGGGTAAATATGCCTGGATTTAGTTCCCATTCTCCCTGTTTTAGGCTGGAACGACTGAGGAAGTCTGCCTTGTAATTGTCTATCCCTTTTATGTGTAGACTTGTCAGGGATAGAAGGTTGTTTTCGGCTATCTGAAGGATCGAGTTGGCCACTTCCATTAGACTTTTGGAACGGGTACCCCCCTGATGGTTTATATACGATACTACCACCTGATTGTCCGACATCACCCTCACATGGTGAGATTGAAGGACCCCCAGGAATTCCTGAAGGGCAAATTTTACTGCCAGGAGTTCCTTCATATTGGAGGAATTGTTTGCAAGGGACGGGGACCAAATGCCCTGAGCTACAAGGTCGCCCAGATGAGCCCCCCACCCTGAGGGGCTTGCGTCCGTTGTTAGGACCTTTGATATCGGGATTACCCATGGAACTCCCTGGGAAAGATTTTCCTGCAATGTCCACCAAGTTAGAGAGAGATTGGTGCGAGGAGACAATGTTAACCGCCCGTCTAAATGCTCTCCTAGGCGGATTTGCTCGGACAGTAGCTGCCATTGGAGATCCCTGGAATGTAGTTGGGCCCACTGGACTGCCGGGATGCAAGAGGTCATAGAGCCTAACAGTGACATGCCCTGTCGGAGAGTTATAGAGGGGAGAGATTGTACTCTTGATGCTAAGCTTTTTATCTTTTGTAATTTGCCCTCTGGGAGCCGGCATTCCATTTTTCTGGAGTCTAGAGTGAGACCTAGGTACTCCTGAACCTGAGAAGGCACCAGTTTGGATTTCTCTAGGTTTATTAGCCAGCCCAGGTTTTTTAGAGATTGAATCACTAAATCTAGCTGATTCTTGCAATGTTGCTGGGAGGAGCCTATCACCAGGAAATCGTCCAGATATGGAACGATCAGGGTGTTTTCTTCCCTGAGGTGAGCCATTACCTCCGCGACCAGCTTTGTAAAAACCCTCGGGGCTATTGCTAGGCCGAATGGAAGAGCTGTAAACTGGAAGTGTCTTAGGACTCCCTTGATGTGGATTGCCATTCTGAGGAATCTCTGGTGATCCTTGTGTATTGGGACGTGATAATATGCGTCCTTCAAGTCCAGGACCACCATGAAACACTGAGGAAACAGCATTTTGATTGATGACTTTATCGTTTCCATTTTGAATGCTTGAACCTCTAAGTAATTGTTTAGATTCTTCAGATTGATAATGGTCCTGAAGGAACCATCTGGTTTTTTCCTCAGGAATAGAGGGGAATAGTACCCTTGCCCTCTTTCTTGAGGGGGAACTTCTAGGAGTACTCCTTTTTTTACTAACCCCACAATCTCGTTTTCTAGAGTTAACTGTTCTTCTGCTGAGGATCTGGTAGATGTTACCTTGAAGGAGGGACGAGGGTACCTCTTGAATGTTAACCTCAGTCCTGATTCTATGATGTTTAGGATCCAATGACTGGAGGTGATCTTTTTCCAGGCTGGGAGAAAGAGAGATAATCTCCCTCCCACCTGGGGTGAACCTTCATTGTGGAGGTTTCTTGCTGTCATTGAGGTTTTTATTGAAGATAAATCCTTTATTTTTATTTTTCTTATCGTCCCACTTCCCCTGGCCTTTCCCTGGGTTCTTACGGAAAAACCTCTTGTTCCGAAAGGGCTTCCGATAAGAGGGGAGACCCAGAGAGGGGAAGGACTTTTTCTTGTCCCCGGCTTTCTCTAAGATGTCGTCTAGAGTCGACCCAAACAGAAACTCCCCTTCACAGGGGATGGTACAGAGTTTCGTTTTCGTTTGTAGGTCGCCTGGCCAATTCTTAAGCCAGAGGGCGCGCCTGGCCGCATTAGCAAACACTGCTGCTCTGGCGGATAGCCTGATGGAGTCGGCCGAGGCATCGGCTAGGAAGGCCGCAGCCCCCCTCATTACGGGTAATGTATCCAGAATTAAGTCTCGGGAAGTTTTCCCCTTTAACTGACCCTCTAGCTGGTTCAGCCAGATCATCAGGGAGCGCGAAGTGCATGCAGCTGCAACTGCCGGCTTCAGGCCTCCTCCCGCTGCCTCCCAAGAGCCCTTGAGAAATGCATCTGCCTTTTTGTCCATTGGGTCCTTCAGAACCCCCATGTCCTCAAACGGGAGGGCGAATTTCTTTGAGGCTTTAGCAATTGCCACGTCTAATTTCGGGGCCTTCTCCCAAAAGGAGCACGATTCTTCCTCGAAGGGATATTTCCTTTTTGGAGTTAAGAGAGTCTTCCTCATGGGCTTTTTCCATTCCTTCTTAATTAGGGCTGCAATTGCTTCGTTAAGCGGAAAAGCTCTCCTCTTTTTCTGTTCTAGGCCTCCAAACATAATGTCTTGTACTGTTTTTTTAGGATGGGAGTCTACCAACCCCATGGTGCTTCTTACTGCCTTTATGAGGCCATCAGTATCCTCTAGTGGGAAACAGTTATGTCCCCCCGAGGAAGAAGTAGATGATGAGGATGAGTCGGAGGAGACGGAGGACGCTGAACTCTCACTACCACTTTCGGATTTTGAGGCTGGAGATGGAGACCTATGCCTGGTCTTTCTCCTTTTTTTTCCACTTTTTAGTGACCTAAAAGTGTCCTCTACTTGTTCTTTAATTAGGCTCTTAAGATCTGAAGCAAACCCTGGAAGGTTTTCAGACACAGTTTGTTGAATGCAAGTATTGCATAGTCTTTTATCACATGTAGGTGGAAGGTCCTCTCTACAGATGGCGCAACTTTTGTGTTTAGTTTTAGCTACGCTTTTCCTCCCCTAAAAAGAGACAAATAACAATCTTACTGTCTCTGACATTCACGAAGATCCACTTACCACCTCCAGGACCCATAAATACCGATTGGGGGTTCTCTGCCTCTGGCTTTCTCCCCGACGCCGTACTGGACTCCTTACTGTGTTGAGACCTTTGGCGTTCTTTGCTGGTGTCCTGGTGCACTTTCTGCTGCCGCCTTTTTTGCTGCTGCTGCTGCTGTGGCGATACTGCAGGTGGAGGTGATTCGGGCGGAGGTGATGCTGGGTCACTCATACTGCTGCTGGTCTGCGTGCCTTGAACTCGGCTGAGTTGTCGCTCCTATTCCCCTTGAAGCTCCTGCCTATTACTGCAGAGCCACCAAGAGGATGAGGGTTCTACTATTTGAACCCTCCCGCCGCTTCCCTGCACCTGCGCAGTAGCGACTGATCATATGAGGAGCGGTCGGCGCCTGCGCAGTAATCCGACTCAAAAAACACGCTCTAGCGGTAATCCGCGCCATCCGACCGGAAGACCCGCCGGCGCCTGCGCAGTGCGCATCAAGCGCCCCGCCGAAACATACCGGCGGCTTCAGAAGCACCCCCGGCGCCTGCGCAATGCACACCAAGCGCCCGGCTGGAGCCACGCCGGCGCCTGCGCAGAGCGCGCCCCGGCCAGAAGCCCCGCCGGCGCCCACCAAGCGCCCGGCTGGAGCCACGCCGGCGCCTGCGCAGAGCGCACCAAGCGCCCGGCCGGAAGCACCGCCGGCGCCTGCGCATACCGGCGCTCTGCAGACCTCGCGAGACCCAGCTGGATACCGGGCCTGCGCAAAGCAGCGCCCGGAAGCAGATATGCGCTGCTGACCGGCACCCCCGGTCCTATGCAGCCCCAGTAGCACAATACCTGCACGCCTGATGGCGATGCAGTGTGCAGACTGACGCTTGATTTAGGGAGGGTCGTGCTGCACCTCCCGCAACCACAGAGGGACCCCCCTGGATGTTGCTGCTGCTGCATCTTACCTGGGGAGGTGACCGCGAACTCCTTGTCACCTCCCCCGCACACCCTGTCGGCCCACTGGCTCCCAGCGGTGGCGCTTCGGGTCACCACCCTAGCCGAGGCAGAGGGACCCCAGCTGCCTGAATCGGACTGGTTGGCCCCGGATCCAACGACGAACTGGTAAGTCCGTAGGTCTCCCATCAAGGACAGGAAACCAACTGATGCGGGAGAGTGGTGCCGCCTTTTTGTCCGTGGGTTTCCTGTCCTTGGTGGGCGGATCCCCTCTCTCCGTGGTGCCGTCATGGGCGATCAGAGAAAGAGAGCTTCCACCTCATGGACTAAGGGGCTAATCTAGTCAGCGGCACAATTCCATATAATGCTATCCAGTAACTGATTGCCAATTTTCTTCAACATGACTTCCTCTGGCTAGCTCCTTTTTATTCCCTCTTTCCTCTTCCTTCTGATCAAAGCCAACATGAACGCAAACACATAATGGAAAAGCCAGAAACCGAGAAATGAGGAAGGAACAGACAGGACACACATCAGTGGGAGAACGCAGACACGAATATTAGTTTGCTCCAGTATGTAACTATAGGGAGGTCCGCCACGAGGACCAATTGAGATCTGTTGTTGACTAACTAATATTCCTTATTGGACACCGGGGATTCCAAGGTTCTCCCAATAGTACAAATTGGCGATGATGATGATGATGAAGGACACGAAAACGGACACAGAATTTCTAGCACACAAGATTCAGTTGTATCTGAAAATACATAACTTCATATGGAAACCATACATACCGTAGTTTATGCATCATGCAATGGCAATTACTACCATTCACTGTGACAAGGATTTTCAGCTTTTACACCACTGCCCTAAATGCCTCCTGTACACTACACAGCAGAGGATACATAGAAATCATATCTAGCTGGTCTGTGTATGATGATATTTCATAAATCATTTCCATTACACCTTCGTATAATATAAAAGGGAACATTAGAAAAGTGCCCTTATGAATGCGGAAGTGGAGAAGACATCAGCCGGTCAGACACAAAGTTGTGCAATGAATTCCGTACAGGAACAAACATGAATCAATAGCAGACAATTATTAACCCAGGATAAAAAGAGAGGCTGAAACTTCATTCCTTTCCACTTGAGTTATCCGAGATAAAGGAGACAAGCGTTCCTCCATGTTTTATCAAACCTCCACATTTTTGTGGGTTATTACATATATAATTTGCATGCCTATCTCCACTTCCTAGTTTCTCTGCGAGCCCTTTGTCTGAGCATCTGTGTGTTCTCCTTTACATATAAACAGACAACATCTTCTTGAGGGCATATTACGGGGCCGCCGCTGCCCACGCAGCACACAATGACCCATTGTAAGTGAGGACAGGTAGAGGACTCAAGTTTGCATCCTAGGTTTATATAAACTGATGGCTGGGAGCCAAAGACTCACACTCTCAGTAATATTAGTGGATAAAGCAGAGGACTATGGGCTCCTCTCTAATAGATAGATATTGTCACTGTAAACAGTTTCCTGTACCATAAACAGCGGGTAAGAATCTGCCTATCATGTAAATCATTCTCTTCTGCCAGAAGGGGTCATTTTAACACAAACAACTTTTCCAGGGTAAACCCAACTAAGGGCGCATGCACAAGCCATCTGTTTCAGGAGGGTCCACGCCTCTCGAGGAGTGACCAAGAACCCTGAATTATGCGATCTCTCAGGTGTGCCCCTCAACCTAAATTGCTTGCATCGGTTGTGACCATGTTGCTCACTGGCTTTATCCATTGGACATCTGATATTAGGCTTCTCCTATCTGTCCACCATGAGAGGGAGTTTCTGGTTTCTAAACAAAGATCCACTTTCCTTTCTAAATGTCCTTTTAGCAACCTCCATGCAGACCGAATTTCCCACAGAAGCTGCAGGGACAGGTACTTTGCTCGCTGCCGAGGCAAGATCTACCACCTTGTTTATTTTGTTATCGAACAAGTCTGAAGTTCATTCATTTCTGGGCCTTATTCTAAATTCTGTACTCTTACTGGATTTAGCCTCAAATCTTCAATGTGAGGGCCAATCTCTTTGAGGATTTTGATACAACACAGTGAATTCTAGGGACCTTGGCCCATATCTCAGAATCCTTCTCCTCGAAAGGATATCTCTTTTTAGAAGACGAGGGTAAGGCATATTTTTTTCAGGTCGTTTCCACTCGTTATTAATGAGTGCCTGGATTTTAGTACTGAATGGCTGTCCCTTTTGCTGTGTCCACGCTGTAGACGGTGTGGCTGCTGCTGCTGCTGTTTCATGATACTTCAGGAAGGAGAGCTGGAGCGTGAGCGCTCTCCTCTGTGGTCTGTCCCTAATTTATGTGCAACCCACAGTGCCTCCTTCCTGGTCCGCCTCCTCCAGTACCTCCAGGACGTGCTATTTCCCCACTCTCCCCGGTTGGTGATACTTGTATAGGGCGCCGCCATCTTGCCCGGCATGCCACCTATGATGTCAGTCAGGCACGCCATTTCCCAGCGTGCCTTGCGCCCTTGACATCAGTGGAATCAGTGCACTTCCTGCACGGCCGCAATCAGCATTTATCAGAGGGGAGGAGGAGGGGGACGATGGGGCGGCGGTCCGAGACATGCTCAGCATCTCTGTCTTTGCCACCCGCACCTACAGAAGAGCCCCCCCGTGGATGGCGCTTCCGGGACCCTGAAAGCCGGCACCACCGGCATGCCACCTGCTTTTCCGGATGCCGGGACAGGGCTGGGTAAGCTTTTCTCATTTTATCTTCACCGCCGTATCTCAGCACAAGGTTCCCATCAAGTACAGGACACCAACTTATGTGGGGAAAAGGTGCCACTCTTATTTCAGTGGGTTTCCAGTCCTTGGAAGGCAGATTCCTCTCTCAAGTGTGCTGTCATGGGTGAAGGGAAAACACTGTCTGCGTTTTTCCTGAAGGGTCATCTGTTTGAAAAACTTGATGGGTTCAAGGGGGTCTCGAAAAAGTGGTTGTGTGCACATACCCTTAGTGTGCATTTATACCTCAGGATCATTGGGAACGAGAGTTCCTAGGAATGCTCATTTCCTAGTAATTGTGGGGTATAAACAGCCAGACGATCATCAAATGAAAGCAAAATGCTTTTTGGGTAAAATGATCATATGATTGGCTTAAAAAAAGAAGGATCACCATTCTCGGCAGCACATTGTCCTATGTAAATAGGACGTGCTGACAAGAACAATAATATTCTATGCACAAAGAACGATCTATTACTGATCATTCTGTGCGAATTGGAGATGTGATCTGCCTGTCTTAGCAAGATATTAAATGATCACTGATAGGCAAATATGTAGCCGATTGGTTGTTTTCAACACAGCAAGTTGTATAATTTAAACAAGCCCTTAGATGTTCATGACATATCTAAAAGAATCAGAAATATATCAAATACCTGGAAAATACCAATACCCCAAGATGGGGGGGCTTCTATTCTGACTCAGTATTAGGAGTCTGAACTGGGAGCCGCTAAGTAGGAGTGATGAGCGAGTATGCTCGTTACTCAAGTTTCTCCAAGCATGCTTGGGTTGTCTCTGAGGATTTCAGCGTGCTCGGAGATTTAGTTTATGTCGACGCAGCTGCATGATTTGCGGCTGCTAGACATCTGGAATACATATGGGGATTGCCTGTTTGTTTGGGAATCCCCACATGTATTCAAGCTGTCTAGCCGCTGCAAATCATGCAGCTGCGTCGACAAACTAAATATCCGAGCATGCTGAAATACTCGGAGACAAATCAAGCATGCTCGAAGAAACTCTAGTAACGAGCATACTCGCTCATCATCACTTACCAACCATATGACAACCATATTTAGGCCAGGCCTACACATACTAATGTTGTCCTAGATGGATAAGATACATTTTTGCAATAGATTTTCTACTATTCAAAGCACCACGTCAGCGTTGTTCTTATCTGAGAGCTGGAGTGGTGCCACCAATGCATGGTAACTGAGCCGGATATTATGCTTACCAGCTGCTGTCTTTAGCTGTTCCCTGTGCTGCTTTGGTCTCGTGCTGCTATCTTGTGACCGCAACGTCTGACGGACTGGAAGTCAGAGGCCATGGTCAAACCCTCTCAATCTAAGTGTAGGAGAGCCTCGATCTGGCCTCATATTGACTCCCATAACCTTACACTGAGTTGTGACTTCTGGATCACCCTGCAAACTCTGGTGAGATCCGGCAGGTCACAAACTGCTTGAGACCGACTGGAGCGGCACAGAGAACAGAAAAGATGGTGGCTGGTACGTATGAGACAAAGTGCAGGGAACTAAGATTAGTGACACCACTGTAGAGCTAAAATAAAAAAAAAATAAAAAACACAACTCAACAACAACTTCATGACAGCTGCAGTCCACAAGATTGCATGAAACTCCACAATGCGGACACCATATTATGCATACCTGAGCGGAGAAGTCAATCAGCTTTGGAAGAAGAACTTTAGAACCTTCGTCGCTCTTGAGAAAATCTAGCAGGCTTCCTGATAAATAACAAAAGGTGAAAAAGAGATTATCCAATGATAACACATTGTGGCTATAGTACATAGCAAATGAAAGGGATTGACGTTCATATGAAACTGATGACCTATATAGTGGATTTGTCACCAATATCAGATTGGTGGAGGTCCGACATTGGGACTCTGTTATTTGCTCTGCTGGAGGCCAGATAGTAACACTGATCCTAGCGGCACTCTACAGCTCTGTTCTACGCATAATGAACGCTGCCGAGTACTGCAGATCAGAGCCTGTTCTCTTGAATAGAAGCCAATATGCAACTCCTTTAATATAAAGTATATTACATACTAAATAGTTACATTAATATGTATTTACTTCATTTACTAAATAATGTATCAGCTTCAGTACTCAGTTCTGGTTTATAGAAATATGACGTCTCTAGACAAAATACTTACCCTTTGCCATGTATTCGGTAATGATGTAAATTGGTTCTTCTTTAGTGACCACAGCATAAAGTCTCACTAGTTTGTCATGCTGGAGCGTCTTCATCAAGTTGGCTTCCTCCATGAATGCTTCTACAGACATGGATCCTGCCTTTAAGGTTTTAACTGCGATTTTTGTATTGTTATTATAAAAACCTAAAGTGGAACATAGAAAGATGAGCAGAAATTAAAAAATAAAGTTATGGGTACTTGGAAGAAGTCTTATAATTGAAGTATTCGAACATACAACATAAAATACATTGCAACCCAACGAACGAATGCACAGAAATTAGGTTGACTCATCTCCCTGCTGGTACGCTCTGCAAACAGTGGGTTTTGCCAGGAAAAGCCACTGCCAGCAGGCATTTTCTCTGCAGCAGCCATTGAGGTTTGAATGTTGCTTTACAAGGCAGCCATTCTGATAACTACCGTAGTCTGTCAGAATGAGAGATGCTGGGATAAAATATGGGACCACCCCCATGAGGTCCACATGCCCTAATAAAGCAACCCTTTTTACATAAATGACACAATATTTTGTGTAGAACGTCAATCTCCGTACATAGCAAAAGGAAACATCTTGAAACTCATATTTCAGACTATTTGCAAAACTGCCCAAGTCATTTCCTGTTCTGTAAATGTAGAAAGGAAGAAGCAGCAAGTGTCCTTTACAATCCAATACAGGCTTTGGGGGATTTTTAATGAGTGATACCTTTATCTTCATTATTATGTTAACCTCATTATTAGGATATTAATAATATTTTCATGTTCGTTAATCACAATACTTTCTAATAGGACTGCATCATTTACCTTCAAATCTGTCATTTACATTGGCATTTGGAAAGAAAATCACATTCAAAATATTGATGCATTTTGATGACAATTAGATTTCATTGTTCACAACCTTTCTGGGTTACGTTTTTTTTACTTTAAGGCCACTTTCACACTTTCATATTTTGATCAATGTTCTACACCAGTGTTTGTGAGACAAAAAAACAGAAAAGGATCCAAAACATAGAAAAAGGTGGAAATCTTAAGTTCCCTGGTTCAAATTTACCAATACTGATGCACAGTACTGACCGAAATACTAGTTTGTGAAAGTGGCCTCACGCGCACCCATTGCAGTCATCAAGTACACCATGCTGTGGAAAGTATATGATATCAGTCTTTCACATGGCAGATACTTTTTAGGTAGGTTTATGGCCATGCTCCATTGGTTTCTGGGCTGGTTACAAAATGTATACCTTTCTTTAAATTGTGGATTAGGCCAGTGTAAACATTTAAGGTATTGGCCACTTTATCTGCATCGTAAGAGATGAATGGGTAGATGGGTTAAGTAGAACTTGCATTTAAGTATTACAGGCCATTCACTTCTTCTGTGGTTGGATCATACCCAACATTACCTTCTACAAATTCAGGTACTGAAACACAACTCTGCCTGCAGCCTACTAATTTATTTATAAATCCTTTTTAAATAATTATACCAAGTTCATAAAAATAAACATCCATCCACTACACACACAAAGTTATTAACATTTTATTCTCAAGTCCCCTAATTCCGACTAAATACTCTTCCTTCCTTGAAGGAAGTAGAAAAGGAACAAAAAATGGGACTACTTATATATAGATGAAATAAGCATCTATATACAGCCCTTAGGATCTGACAGCAGCACTCATTAAAGGGAACCCATCACCTGAATCATGCTGTCCAACCTAGGGCAGCATGAATCAGAGCCTGACTGCACAACTGCAGACAGCTATTTTTCTCTGAAATGTTCAAGAGTTTCAGAAAATTACTTTAAAGATCCAGCTGGAGCCCGGAACAGTCCATCTACACCCCTAGCCTTCTCCCAGCGCAGCTGCAAGGTGATTGACAGGTCTCTCGCTATGGGAATGACCTGTCAATCACCTAGAATGGAGGCGGTTAAAGCTGTCTGGGGGAGGAGCCGGACTAGTCTTTTCTCTTGCTATGGTCCCCGGCCATGTGCTTGCTTTTAGCATTACTGCATTTGTATTGTTTTCATGGCTGCATTTTTGTAAGCATTTCAAAATATGTTTGCATACTCACCCATCCAGACTTCGCCAAACTGCCCAGCTCCAAGTTTCTTCACTAGTTTAATTGACTCTCTTGGAATCTCCCAAGCATCTTTATCCCATGGCTTTTGTGGTTTGGGACTAAAACAGGGTTTTTCTAATTTCCTGCATAGGCCGTCTGCTTGTTCTAAAACATCAAAATAGACAATGGTTCAAAAATCAAAGAAAGAGGCGTAGCGCTTGAAAAATTGAAGAACTCTAGAACTCCGTGCCAAAAAATATCACGGTCCTGAAACGTTGGGCCTTTTTTGTGACAACATCAAATGACTGACGACTACTAGATATTCATATGTATTATATGGTACTGGGTTTTAAGGATCTTTAGCTACCTCCTGGAAGAGGTCAACAGATTGAGATCACTGAAGTAGGGTGAAATGATATGAGTTCTATTTTATGAGACAGGATAAAAGTGGAAGCAAAAAAAAATCTGCACTCATTGTGTAAAAGAGCAGACAGCTACAGAGTCACTTCCAAAGTTGTTTTATATAAAACTATACTAAGAACCATAAACCAACTTTACTGCATGATTCACATTATCTGTTGACCAAGGCAGGCTCACATAAAATACGACCATAAACCACTCACTTTGGTAATGCTGGATCATGTCACTGATGCACGGGAATGTAATCCTAGGAGAAATGTAAAATCCGCCATTGTCGAGGGTTCTGATTTTGTAGTGCTTGATGACATCGCCGGACTCTGCACTAAAATCCCTTATTGACAAGGAGTAGCTGCCTGATAAGGAGACAAATATGGGTTTACACTGAGTTAGCTGGACAACAGTATCTGACAGCAGATGAACTGATCTCAGGTGTGGCGGATATAACACATAGGCAGATAATACTAAACTATAGTGCTCTAGTGTTCTGAGATTTATCATGCACTATACTATAAGGAAATGGGCGGCAAATCCTTAGAAAGTCAAGTGAGATTATAAAAAAAGAAACCCAGATAATACAATGCATAAGTAAATGCAATGTAAATGTAAATACATTCTGTCTTTGTTAAAGGGAATCTGCCACCACAAACTATTAATATGGGCATACAGGTTATAGTCTGCTGAGGAAAGTGATCCCTGCATGCCTCATATCAGATGTCTTGTGGATAAATCATCTTTGATCACTTTATATAAATGACCTCTTCCAGGCTCTGGGGAGGACGCTCCCTGGAAGATAACTCTGCCTCCAGAGCTTATTTTACATGAAGGAGGAGATACCAGTGTGATGTGTCATGGCCACTCTCTGCTCTCCTGATCTCACTGCAGAGCTGTGTGTGATTATACCGGACACATCTGCAGGTTCCTCTCAGCTTCCATCTCACAGGCAGACAGGGCTGCAATATTGTTACAATACAGCGGAGCTCAGAGAGCTGCAAAAAAATGTGCTTGAAAGAAGACAAGTTTAATTTCTCCTGTTCTGTGTTAGTTACATTTCTCACACTGGTAATGCCCCTCCATGTAAAATAAGCTCTGAAGTTATCTTCCAGGCAGTATCCACCCCAGAGCCTGGAAGATGTAATTTAAATATATAAGAAAAAGGTGTCTATATATCATTTCATTCAGCTTCCTATGACCTACATGCCCATAGAGAAGGCTTAGAAGGGTTCATCCTACTGGAAGATTCCTTTTAAGCAATGCAACCTTCTGAATAGAGCACTACACTACTAAAGATATACAGTTCCTCTTTTAATACTGCAATTGTATATAGGGTAGAAGTAATTAGGACATTTCTATGAAAATATTTGGTGACTCGCCCAAACATAAGAATATTTGTGATCTAATGAATGAGACAAGTCATGTCACTTTTGGAGCACCTAAACAGATGGGCACCCCTTTACCTAACTCTAGTCAGCCAAATGCATACTTACTGTATATATTCGTGTAGAAGCTGAGTTTTTCAGCACTTTTATTGTGCTGAAAACGCCCCCCTTGGCTTATACACGAGTCAATTGTCCCAGATAGATGGTGGGATGGTGGGGGAGGGGGTGCGGCAGATCACAGAGGCAGGAGACAGCGGCTGTGGCTAAAGCCTGTGCCGCTGCTAAAGAGATATAAATATTAATTTCTCTGTAATAGTGCACAGCGACAGCCACCGGCTTCCATCACACATCCTACTTACCTTCCTGCGTGTCCTCACTGCATCTCGTTCGTTCCGGCGCCAGCAGCTCTTCCAGCCGAGCGATCATGTGGCCCTGCTCATTAAGATAATGAATATTCATGCCTCTCCACTCCCATAGGCCTGGAGTGAATATTCATTACCTTAATGAGCAGGGCCACGTGATCCCTTGGCTGGAAGAGCTGCTGGCGCCGAAACGAGATGCAGCGAGGGCGCGCAGGCATGGTAAGTAGGATTTTTTTTTATAGGAACCATGCATAAAAGAATAAGGGATAAGGAGAAATGCATACAAGTATAGGTGATAAGGAGCCACGCATACAATGATAGGGGATAAGGAGCCACGCATACAAGGACGGGACGAAGAGACCTGCATACAAGGACAGCGACGGGGGAGCCATGCATACAAGGACAGCGACAGGGGAGCCATGCATACAAGGACAGCGACGGGGGAGCCATGCATACAAGGACAGCGACGGGGGAGCCATGCATACAAGGACAGCGACAGGGGAGCCATGCATACAAGGACAGCGACGGGGGAGCCATGCATATCAGATAGGGATGAGGGGACAATGCATACCTGGCTTATACTCGAGTCAATAAGTTTACCCAGTTTTTCGTGGCAAATTTAGGTGCCTCGGCTTATACTTGGGTCAACTTATACTCAAATACATACAGTATTTACCACATCACAGTTTTAATGTATTGTGGTACAGCCAGGTTAACAGAGTTAGTTTAACCCCTTCACAACCCCAGCCTGTTTTGACCTTCCTGACAAAATTTTACTGTTCTGACCAGTGTCATTTTATGTTGTAACAACCCTGGAACTCTTCAATATAACTGAATGATTATGAGAATGTTTTTTTCTGACACATTGTACTTTGTGTTAGTGGTAAATTCAGACCTTTTTTTGGCGTTTATTTGTGAAAATAACGGAATTATGGCGAAAAGTTTAAACATTTTGCAACTTTTAATTTTTATGGCCTTAAACCAGATAGTGACATCACACAAAATATTTAGTATATAACAGTTACCGCATGTCTACTTTACACCAGCATTATTTTTTAAACGTAATTTGTTTTTCTTATGAAGTTAGAAGAGTTAAAAACTAATCAGCAATTTCTCGTTTTTCCAACAAAATTTGTAAAACCAATTTTTTTTTACTGACCGCATCACATTTGAAGTGGCTTGAGGGAATATATGACAGAAAATACCCAAAGGTTATGCTATTCTAAAAACTGTACCCCTCAAAGTATTTGAAACCACAGTAAGTTAAATTAATTAACCCTTTAGGTGTTTCATAGGAATTAATGCAATTTGGAAGGAAAAAAATGAAAATTTTACTTTTCCTCACAAAAATGTTGCTTTAGCTCCAAATTTTAATGTAACAAGAAAAAATGGACCCAAAATGTATTGAGCTATTTCTCCTGAGTACACCGATACCTCATATATGGCAAACAAACTACTCTTTGGGTACATGGCAGGGCTCGGAAGGGAAGGATCACTATTTAATTTTTGGAGCGCAAAATTGGCTGGAATAGATAGCGGACACCCCTGATGTGCCTAATCAGTAGAAAGCCTCCACAGGTGACCCCATTTTGGAAACTACAACCCTCAATGAATTTATGAAGAGGTGGTGTTGAGCAATTTGAACTCCCAGGCGCTTCACAGAATTATATAATGTAGAGCATGGAAAAAAAAATAAATAAAAATAAATCACATTTTCCCACAAAAATGTTATTTTTGCCCCAAATTTATTTCCACAAAAGTAATAAGAGAAAATGGAACCCAAAATGTGTTGTGCAATTCCTTCTGAGTATGCCGATACCTCATATGTGGTCAAAAACTACGGTACTTGTGAGGTACAGTGCAAAGCTCAGAAGTGGCATATTCAGATTTTGCTGGACTGGTTTGAGGGCGAGTCATGAAATTGAAACAATATATTTTTACATTATACTTTTCCCTCACAAATGTTGGTTTTGCCTGAAATGTTTCATTTTCACAAGGGTAACAGGAGGAAATGTACCATACAATCTGTTCCTGTGATTTCTCCTGAGTACACAGATTCTGCATATGTGGTGGATAACTATTGTTTGGGTGCATGGCAGGGCTTGGAAGTGAAAGAGTGCCATTTAACTAAAGGTACCTTCACACTGACCAACTTAACAACGATATCGCTAGCGATCCGTGACGTTGCAGCGTCCTGAATAGCGATATCGTTGTGTTTGACACGCAGCAGCGATCTGGATCCTGCTGTGACATCGTTGGTCGGAGCAGAAAGGCCAGAACTTTATTTCGTCGCTGCATCTCCCGCAGACATCGCTGAATCGGCGTGTGTGACGCCGATTCAGATTCAGCGAGGTCTTCACTGGTAACTAGGGTAAACACCAGGTTACTAAAACGAATTTTAAAAAAAAACATCAGGTTACTAAGCGCAGGGCCGCGCTTAGTAACCCGATATTTACCCTGGTTACCAGTGTAAATGTAAAAAAAAACAAACACTACATACTTACATTCTGGAGTCTGTCGCGTCCCCCGGCGTTCTGCTTCCCTGCACTGTGAGCGCCAGCCGGCCGTAAAGCACAGCGGTGACGTCACCGCTCTGCTTTACGGCTGGCGCTCACACAGTGCAGGGAAGCAGAACGCCGGGGGACAGACACCGGAATGTAAGTATGTAGTGTTTGTTTTTCTTTACATTTACACTGGTAACCAGGGTAAACATCGGGTTACTAAGCGCGGCCCTGCGCTTAGTAACCCGATGTTTACCCTGGTTACCCGGGGACTTCGGCATCGTTGTCTAGATCGCTGCAGCGTCGCTAAATGTGATGGTACCTTTAGGTAGTGCAAAATTGTCTGTAATAGACAGCGGATGGCATGTTGCGTTTGCAGAGCCCTTGATGGGGCCAATCACGGGAAACCCCCCCCCCCACGTGACACCATTTTGGAAACTACACCTCTCGAGAAATTCATCTTGATGTGTAGTCAACATTTTTAAATCTCAGGCGATACACACAATTGTATAACATGAGTAAATGGAAAATTACCATTTTTTCCACTAAAATGTTGCTTTGGCCCCAAGTTTTTAATTTTCTGAATGGGTAATAGGAGAAACGAAATAGTACAATATGTTCCACAATTTCTCATGAGTACACTGATACCTCATAAGTGATTGAAAACTACTTTTGAGGCACACTGCAAAGCTCAGAAGGGAATGAACAGCATTTTGGAGTGCAGATTTTGCGGGAATGGTTTGAGGGTAGCATGTCACATTGCCAGAGCCCTATGTGGCACCCCTAGGGGTATTTGCCACAAAAATAGTTACTGACACTAAATACAAATATTAAGATAGCAAAACTGCACTACCACTTCCGGCCAGAAGGGGGAGTTCCAGAGACTCCCCTTGATCCATTCTGGTCTGAGAGAAGAAATGGCAGTTGGGCTAAGGAGCTGATAGTGAGAGGTCATACAGCTGAATCTCTAACAGCCCTGTGACAGTTTCCAGGCCAAAATCACCGGCCTGAGGAGAAGAGGGATAGAGAAAAAGGACATTGTGAGAACCGGGTAGCATTAATCACTACCCAGAACAGGCGCAAAGACGGATACCGGATCCGTGGCTGTATTCATTATATATAATACAGCAACCGGAAAAACGTGAGGTGATATCAGCTTCACTAGGGCCGGACGCAGCAACAGACACAGAGTTCAGCGGTACTCCCGGAGGGGGTAAGCCGATAAAAGGACTCGGGTTGCCCGTCGAACCAGGACCCGGAGGGGACAGATTGGGCCGGCAGCCAGTTCACATACAGCAGCAGGGCCACACAGAAATTGCGCACAATAAGAGGCGAAGACCCCGGCAGGGTCAAAGTAACTCAGAGTTCCCATACAGACTCCGGTGACAGGACTGGTTGTAAATCCTTTTATGTTAAAGTAAACTGGTTAAACGTGCCTCAGTCTTTCATTTGGACAATAGCCATCTATCCAGGATCGGGATCATCGCCGCTGGGAGAACCTGCTGCTGATCAAGTAAGTGCCTGTCCCCTCACGATACCCCTTACACTGTGCATTGCCTGTGGCCACAGCACCGGGTCAAGCCACCTGTGACATCCCCCTCAAGAGACAGACCCCATTGGTCCGGTGCTGGGTATCCCGGTCTCCTGGGCGTCACAATTGGCGTCACGAACAGGATCTAGCCAGCCCGTATACCGGGTATTGTGTGCTGTGATTGGAGCCCAAAACTGTGAAAACTTGGATGAAAAATCTTGAAAATTGACTTTATTAAAGAAAAATCCATTCCCCATTGAAAACTATTGAAAGTGACTTTTCCCCATTGGTTATCATGGAGTAAAGATGGCCGCCATCCCCTGAGGTAATCACTTCATAACCGTTAGGCACGAGACTGTTAATTGAGCTACGCCATCACCTGAGCCCCAGTCTAACTGAAAAACTTCACAATCCGCCATTACAGAGCGCGGTGGGTGGGTGTCATTGTGGGCGGCACCAAGCTGAGCGCTCTGACATCAGAGCAAGGGGAAAATCGATCCTGCTGCACAGCGGAACGAATCTACACTATCCCGATGGAAGCGGAGGACCGGAAGGGTCCGGATTAACTAAGGGGGCACAGTATGTCGCAGCACGGAGACGCCGCAGCACCCGGCGACGCTAATGCAGCTGAAAGACAGAGTGTCGATAGAGAGTCCGGTAGCGCAGCAGTGCAAGGAGTGGCGCCCATCATGCCGGTGCTGATGCCATATACCCCGGGTGGCCCATGGCTTCCAATGTATGAAGGTGAGCCTAATACCCTTGACGATTTCAGAGAAAAGATGCTGGCCCATTTTGACATGTTCCCTGTGGGTGAAGTTCAGCGTGTTAGTCTCCTGATGATGCAGTTAAGTGGCCATGCTAAGCGAGAAGTCACAGCATGGGCAGCTGATCTAAAAGGCACTGTTGAACGCATATTTGCTGGATTAAAAGCTACATTTGAAACCACTGCCAGCAGCAAAGCTAAAGTACGATTCTTTAATTGCAAACAAAAAGTTAATGAGGGCGTGAGAGACTTTGCCTTAAACCTGCAGGAAGCCCTTAAATCACTTACACTGGCTGAACCCATTTTTAACACCGGAGCGGATAAACTGCTAAGAGATCAATTTATTGAGGGACTCTACACCCCTTCTCACCGGGGGCATGTGAGCATGCTTGTTTTTAAGAACCCTGAATTGACATTTGCCCAATTAAAGGAGAGCGTTATACGTCTCCAGCTGGCAGAGGCACCTCGGGATCAGGAGCCTGCGCAACTCATGGCAGAGGCTCCTCAACAACATGGAGGACCAGTGACATCAGCTATGTCCGGGGCCATTGCTAAGCCCCTGGGGCCCAGTACTAATGAGGCTCTTCAACAAAAGCTTGACTCTTTAACTGATGTTGTTGCTTCAATGGCTAAAACCATGCAGGAGATGAGAGGACCCAAGATGGAGTTGTCAAACCGTAGAGAAGGTGTTCCATGGATGAGACCCCGGAGATACCCGACATGGAGAGGACGACCCCGCGACCGCTACCAACCGGATGGACAGCCCATTTGCCGCCGTTGCCAGCAGCCAGGCCACTTTGCACGAGATTGTGATTTAAACGGGAATCCCCTGGGAATGCGGGCCGCTTCGCAGGAATGAACTTTCAAGGCCCAACACCCTGGCACGACAGGTACATCGGAGGACGACCCATTATCCCTATCGTGCTGGACGGAATGCCCCTCAACGCTTTGCTGGACACAGGTTCCCAGATTTCATCTATACCGTATATCCTTTATAAGAGGTACTGGGCTGATGCAGATATTGATAAAGGGTCCTCTGATGTTGAACTAGATATATGGGCCAGCAATGGTAAGTTGGTACCGAAACTAGGATTCAGGGAGATGACCATAAAGATTGGTAAAGTAGAATTGAAGAACACCAGGGTTACTTACTGGTAACAGGTTTTTCCGGAACCCATGACGGCACACCTGAGAGAGGGGATCCGCCCAGCCAGGACAGGAAACCCTACTGAAAATAAAAGGGCGGTACCTCTCCCTCGCTTCAGATGGTTTTCAGAGCATGAGAGGCCCCCCTGGTTAGTACACATGGCAATCCAACACCACATCATATTAACTAAAAAAGCACCCAAAACAATAGTGCACACCGAAAGGGTGATAAAGGGGGGGAATATACAGGTGCCGTCATGGGTTCCGGAAAAACCTGTTACCAGTAAGTAACCCTGGTGTTTTCCCTTCCCCCATGACGGCACACCTGAGAGACTTTTGTAGAATGAAACCTAAGGGAGGGACCACCGCTTGGAGTACCCTTCTACCAAAGGTTAGGTCAGCAGAGGAGGAAAGGTCTAGCCGGTAGTGCTTGAAAAAAGTTGAGGGTGAGGACCAGGTAGCGGCCTTGCAAATTTGATCAATTGATACCTCAGCCTTTTCCGCCCAGGAGGTAGCCATGGCTCTGGTAGAGTGAGCCTTGATGCCTTCAGGAACCGGAGTGCCACCCGCAGAGTAGGATAAACTAATGGCCTCCCTAATCCATCTAGCAATAGTACTTTTAGCTACCCCACACCCTCTTTTGCTACCCTGAAAGGCTATGAATAGGGTTTGGTCTTTCCTCCACTGACTAGTCATAGATATGTACTGTAACATAGATCTTCTCACATCTAGCATGTGGAACTTTTGTTCCCCTGGATTTTTGGGATTACTACAGAAAGATGGTAAGGTAATCTCTTGACTCCTATGGAACTTTTGAACCACCTTGGGGAGATAAGCCGGGTCCGGTCTTAGAACGATCCTGTCATCAAAAACCTGAGTATAAGGAGGGGATATTGACAGGGCTTGCAAATCACTTACCCTACGTGCCGATGTTAGGGCTACTAGAAGAACTGTTTTAAGGGTAAGTAATTTAGGTGATAACTCCTGTAAGGGCTCGAACGGGTGTTTAGTTAGAGCTTCTAAGACCAAATTTAGATCCCAAGGAGGGATTTTTGGGATAACGACCGGCCGAGATCTACTGCAAGATTTTATGAATCGTGAAACCCATCTATTTGAGGCAAGATTACAGTTATACAGGGCCCCCAAGGCTGAAACCTGAACTTTAAGGGTGCTGGTTGCTAACCCAAGATGTAATCCTGCTTGCAGAAATTCTAGGATAGGACCCACTGGAGCCACCTCCCCCAATGGTTCACCCAGGAAGTCAAGAAATATTTTCCATGTCCTACCATAGATTCTAGAAGTTATGGGTTTTCTGCTTTTCAACAGGGTGGAGATTAAACCTGGTGAGAATCCATGGCGACTTAGTAACGCCCTCTCAAATTCCAGGCTGCCAGATGGAAGCCCTTCACCTGAGAGTGGGTTACTGGGCCCTGGGTTAGTAGGTCCGGAATTTCTGGCAAAATCCATGGATCTGTTAACGACATCTGTCTTAGAAGGGAGAACCATGGTCTCCTTGGCCAAAATGGAGCTATGAGGATCACAGCTGGGATCATCACTATCGGGGGGAATGCGTAGGCCAGAGAAAACTTCCAAGGTATTAGTAGGGCATCTACTGCGAAGGGATGTTCTCTTGGATTCAAGGAGCAGAATTTTCTGACTTTTTTGTTGTGAGAATTGGCAAACAAGTCTATTTCTGGTGAGCCCCAGGCTTGGACTATTTGCTGAAATATCTGGGGGTTTAAGGACCATTCCCCCTGTCTTAAGCCTCTGCGACTCAGGAAGTCTGCTTGAGTGTTTTCTATGCCCCTGATGTGTAGTGCCGACAGAGATAACAGGTGTTGTTCCGCCAGTTGGAAGAGGAGTTTTGACGCATTCATGAGGCCTTTGGACCTCGTTCCTCCCTGATGATTGACATACGCCACCACTGCTCGATTGTCTGTTAGGATTCGAGTATGGCGACCCTGGAGTAAAGGGAGAAAATGTCTTAGGGCTTTCTCCACTGCCCATAGCTCTTTTTCGTTTGATCCATAGTTTTTTTCTCTTATGGACCAGGTACCTTGTACAGAGTGAGATCTCAGATGAGCTCCCCAACCTGTACCGCTTGCGTCGGTCGTGATGATGTCTATGACCGGATTTTTCCACCGGACCCCCTTTGTCAGGTGGTGTTCTACAGTCCACCAAGCTAGGGAATCCCTTACGCTCAGGGAGAGACATAGATTTCCTTCTAAATGCCCTCTTAACAGTCTTTGAGCTGAGAGAACTTCCCACTGTAATTGTCTTAGGTGGAATTGTGCCCATTCTACTGCCGGTATACACGATGTTAATGAGCCTAGAAGGGACATCGCCTTTCTGAGAGTCATTGCGGGTTGACGTATTGCTGTACTGGTCAGGTTTATTATCTTGTCCACTTTGTTTTGTGGAAGGAGGCAGAGCTGACGCTCGGAGTCCAGTATTAACCCCAGGAAGGACTGTATTTTTACTGGCAGTAGTCTGGATTTGGGGATGTTTATTATCCAACCCAGCTCCATTAGAGTTGATGTTACCACTGATATTTGATGAGTGCAGTGGGACTCTGACCTCCCTATTACCAGGAAATCGTCCAGATATGGGACAATTACTACATCCCGGGACCGGAGGTATGACATCACTTCCACCATCACTTTGGTGAAAACTCTGGGGGCTGTAGACAGGCCGAATGGAAGAGCTGTATATTGAAAATGCTTTACCTGATTTTGAATATAGAGAGCTACCCTCAAGTATTTCCGATATTCCTGATGTATTGGTATATGGTAGTAAGCATCCTTTAAGTCTATTACTGCCATGAAGCAGTGCTGGAAGAGAAGTTTTATGGTCGTGTTTATAGACTCCATCTTGAAAGTGTAGTTCTCTATGGATTGGTTGAGCTTTCTTAGATTTATAATAGTTCTCCAAGAACCATCCGGTTTTTGGATCAAGAAGAGGGGGGAGTAAAACCCCTCTCCTTCTTCCTGAACCGGGACCTCCTGAAGAACCTTTTTGTGGACAAGTCCCAAGATCTCGGTTTCTAGGGCAGATTGTTCCTGCTGAGACTTCCGTCGGGGAGTTATTATGAAGTTTCGTCTGGGAGGACAGACGAATTTTATTTTTAGGCCGTCTCTGATGATGTTTGTGACCCAGATACTGGGGGAGATATTTACCCAGGCCGGAAAGAAGAGGGAGAGTCTTCCTCCCACTTCTGGCGTAATGTCATTGGGGGGGATTTTTTTGCCGATGTGGAGGGCCCTTTAAACATATAGCCCGATCCTCTTTTATCTCTAAAGTCCCAATTTTTCCTCTCCCCTGGGGGGCGACCTCTATTATATCTTCTCCTCCGAAAAAAAGGTTTTTTAGGATCTTTAGGGATGTTGGGAAAACCTTTCTTCTTATCTCCTGCATGTTCCAGGATGTCTTCAAGTTTTTTACCGAAGAGAAGTTGGCCGTCACATGGGATAGAACACAGTTTGTGTTTAGATGGCAAATCCCCCGGGCAACCTTTGAGCCAGAGGGCTCTTCTTGCCGCGTTGGACAAACCCGCGGCTCTAGCTGTTAGTCTTGCGGAATCCGCAGAAGAGTCTGCCAAAAAAGCTGCTGCTCCTTGTAGCAAAGAAATATTTGCAAGGATGTCAGTTCTGGGTACTTTGTTTTTCAGTTGATCTTCTACCTGATGTAGCCAGACCATTAGGGCACGGGCCGTACATGTTCCCGCAATCGCCGGCTTAAGGCCCCCCGCTGAGGCTTCCCAGATGTGTCTCAGGAAACTATCTGCTTTTTTATCAAGCGGGTCTTTGAGAACACCAGAGTCCTCTAACGCAGGGGTCCCCAACTCCAGTCCTCAAGGCCCACCAACATGTCATGTTTTCAGGATTTCCTTAGTCTTGCCCAGGTAATAATTGCATCACCTGTGCAATGCAAAGGAAATCCTGAAAACATGACCTGTTGGTGGGCCTTGAGGACTGGAGTTGGGGACCCCTGCTCTAACGGAAGGGATGATTTTTTTAAACATTTGGCTACTGCCCCGTCAATCTTAGGGATTTTCTCCCAGGACTCAGAGTCTTTATCCTCAAAAGGATATCTCCTTTTGGATGAAGAGGGCAAGGAACCCATTTTTTCGGGCTTTTTCCACTCTTTATCAATTAATGCTTTTATTTTTGCATTAACTGGAAACGTGCGTTTCCTTTTCTCTTCTAGGCCACCAAACATGACATCTTCTAGTGACCTAGGTGTTTTCTCCTCTTTAAGCCCCATTGCAGATCTAACTGCTTTGACCAGTTTATCTACGTCCTCAGTTGGGAAACATGGACGACCTCCTGAATCACTGTCCGAGGAGGAATCTGAAGACTGGACAGAGGCCGAGGAGGTAGAGGGAGACCGGGATGTTTTATGACTCCCCTGTCTCAGAGGCATCTGAGTCTGTGGACGCCTTACGGCTTCTCCTTCTTGGTTCGCTAAGGGCCAATTTTAAGGAGTCTTTTATTTCAGCCTGTATTATGGCTTTTAGGCTAGTGGCAAAATTAGGGGTCTCTTCTTGTATGGTTTTCGTAATGCAGTCAGCACAGAGATCCTTCTGCCACTGAACTGCAAGCGGGTTTCTACAAAGGGCACACTCTCGGTTCTTTGTTTTACCAACCGCTTTCCTGGACCCCTAGTGATCAAAACAGACAAAAATGGACCCTGTTACCATAAGGGTTACATTCACGTAGATCACTCACCACCACCGACAATCAAGGGTACCGATTTTGGAGGCTGGACAGATGCACGTGAAGCGTCCCTCCTGGACGCCGACGAATCCTGCCGGACAGAGCGACTGCTGTTCCTACCACTTGAGCGGCTGCTCTTGGTATGCTGGTGGCTCGGCAAGGCATCTGGTGAGAGCTCCATTT